>NW_028277412.1:300000-473206 GCF_059751315.1 Micrasema longulum
TCAGCTTTTTTGATGCAATAGGTTTATTATATTTTGAAAAAACATATTTTATTAGATAAAAAACATTTTAAATCGGGTTGTGGTCCCGTGGCTAGTGTCTCGGACTCACGGATCGAAGGTCCGTGGTTCAAATCCCACTCTACTCCAACTTGATTCCCATTTTCTAATAGTGAGTTATTTACAGCTCGTTGAAAATGGCCCTTAAAATTAAATATTTGCGTAAATTATAAGAACGCCAACATTTTTTTTTTTTTTAATAAAAAAAAGGTTTGCAAGACCTTGATCGACACTAAATAAGTGCTCTTTAAAGGGTTAATCCATCTAAGATACAAAAGGATTACATAAATTTACGAAGAAGGAAAAATGAACGAATTTTTAATGAATTAGTAAATCAGATACCAAAATATTATCTAAATCCCTCAATTCCATACAAGTCATGGTCAAATGAGTTTTGTTTTCAAAGATATAAAAAATTATAAAAATCTCCCCAACGAACTTAAAACTATTTTATCAGTAAATAAATTCAAAGAAAACTTAGTGTTTTTTTTCGAATTCGAGTAAAAACATCACTCCTATTTTTTATTAGTTTCGCTGTGATATTATTTTCTGTTATCTTTTCATTTCATGTATATATTTATTTTCATTCTCATATATATTCGGAATTATGTAAATTCGAATTATTAAATTAATATCTACAACAGTACAAGCACAAGACCGACGAAAAATGTAATTATTTGTTTAGTCGAATTTATTTGTAAAACGCATTGCCATTATTCAACAACAAAATCACCTTCATTAACATAACTACCTTTACAGTGTTAATCACCTATTCACCCAAACAAAGGTTTCATTCGTTTTCAATCAACGTTTTTCTTCCTTAGGTTGTAAAAAGGTACTGTACCTTAATAATGAACCTAGAAGTCACCGACAAAACACGAAGCTTTCTCAAAAGACAACCTGGGGTTCACAAAAAGCTCTAGTAAATACCTAATGAGCGTTTGGCTTTAGTCTGTGAAGCCTTAACTTATCTATTCATCCACCTAAGACCGGTATTCGCTAAGATTGGGTGGATAGAATAAAAATCTTGTAGGAATAAAAAAAGTCTGAAAACACAAAGAATATATAAAATGATTTATTTTTCTTTGTTTTTAAATAATTTTTGGGATCCTGTAATCGACACAGGCTAACAAATTTCACTAAAAAAAATTGAGGTGTGTACACTGCCGCTCCACTGTTGAATTAATTGATGTGTAACTGGTTGAAAACAAAAAATCTTGAAAGTGGTTAGGTTTAACTAAAACTGAAAACGTAACGTCATAAACTAGTTATTAATTAACATTTATTCTACCACAATATTACTTATCAACTTAATATAGCGAAGTGAAAAAAGCCAGTAAAAATGAAGAAAAAAAATAAAAGATGATATTTCTAAGAAATATATCAATACTAGTATGTCGTAAACGACAAAACGACGTACGACTCCGAAAATCTTGAAAATGAAATGCTAACTTATGAATTCAAGTCTCTTTTACCCTTTACAAGGAATTAAAAAACATCTATAAAAATCTAGGAATTTTTTCCTCATTATCAAGTGGAAAATCGATTCAGTAATCGTAATTTATATAAATAAAAATGGACAACGTACGTTGGATTATATTGTTCCAAAAATATTAATTATGTTGCCACTTGATATGAAAACATGTCATAATAAAATAAAAAATGTTTTTATTACGAAAGTGGTTAGTAGACAGAACGTTCCTATATTGATTTATTATTTATGTAAAACATTTTTTATCTCTCATTGAATACATTTTTTATAATCTCTTAGGTTAACCTGTTCTTTTATTCCTTTCTTATTTTATTTACATTTTTTAGATCTTAATTTAAAAAGGCACTTTTCATTTTCTTTTTTTTTTTTATTTCGTTAGATATGAATTGATTTTTTTCGATTTAACTTGTTTTATTTTTATCTTGTTTTGATTACATTTATGAGCACACACTATTTATATGTGTGTTTATATTTTTTTCTTGTATTTAAAATATATTCATGTTCATATTTACTTATTTACCTGCCATTTGGCTATTCTTTAATTTTAATTTTATTATTTTACTATATTTTCTTACTTTAAAAAAAAAAAATTTTTAAACCATTCTTTCCTGGTTTTGTTGAGTTTTTTCTTCTTAATAATATTTTTCAAAGCATCAAAAACAAAATAATATATGTTTATTATTTTATACGTATACAGTATTATGTCTGTACACTTTTATTTGATTATAAATTAAAACTAATGTCTGAGCACCCGATGGCAAACTATTATTGAATAGTTTATCGGGACAAAATATGTTTTAATACTTTGTTTTCTTTATAACGTATTCATATTGTAATAATGTGTGTATTTTATTGAATAAAAACTGTATGAAAAAAAATAGAGGTTTTAAAATAGGGTATTGTTGAATATGTTGTATTGTAATTAATATGTATGTGAAATCATTAAACAGTTTGTTTTTGCGTCACTGAGTATTCAAAGTATTTTTTTAATGAGCTTAATGCCCTAGAAGAGGAACTCAAATGCAGAATTATTCATGGAGTAGGAAAAGTCGCTCTGTCAAGTGTAACAAGAAGAATACAAATGCTTGCCCCATTTAAAGTGTTATTTTTCCTTTTTATTCAGACCACGTGGGATGCGCAAGCCAGAATACTAATCCAGGGAAAAAACGGGGTTCCATTAGACAAAAAGACAGTTTTCAGGTGTGCTGAAAAAGGATTGAATAGAAATACCGATTTACACGTCATATTTCGCTAAATCGTCTCACCGAATATGAGTTATAGATTTTTTCAATTCGTTTTGAAGATTTGTTTATAAGCAATACTATTAAAGTTATTTTTCCTTACCCATCCATTCCAGTGATGTAACCGGCGTTGCAAATTATACTCAATTAATTAATATCTCGACAACCACTTTGAATATTAGCACAATTTATTTGAGTCTTGAGATAAATCCTAATATATTAATAAGAAAAAATATACACCACATATTTAAGTATTTTAAATGAAACCTTTTGTCCATCAGGATCTCCAAAAATAATAAAATATCGAGTACCCTGAGACAAATGTATAAAACATTCATTTGAAAGAATGAGATGTAATCTAATTTTATCACAAAGCAAAACACACATATAATTTCAATAAGATGAAAAGAGACAATAATTATCGGGTGATCACTTCCTAACCTCAGATTTCCCAAGGTTAACCTAAGGTAGCAACAGGTCACCACACAGTGACTCAAGGGATTTTTTCACACAATATGTTAAAGATTCAAATGATTTTTTTTGCAAAATAATGCTGAATTATTTATTCATATCCACCAGTTTCAATTCGATACCTTTTATCACATATAAAAAATAAACTTATGTAATATGGTTCCAAACAACAAAAAAAAACATCATTTTGTGTTAAAATATTAAATATCTTCTGACTGACTTTCAAAACTAGTAACTCCCAAAACTTACTTTTGTTGAGGGGAGAGTAAAAACATTTTTTATTTCTCCCAAGTCAGATTCGGGTCGCTTAGTTTTGACATGAACTGCCGACGAAAAGTCAGCAACGGACATCCAGGACGTCGAGAACCTGATGCCTTGTAAAGCAGACAAGCGTAGTTAGGGCTCTCAGGAGGCATCCGCAGCACATGACCCAGCCAACCGTATCGACTCCGCATAATGACAGTTGTCATCGAAGTTTGCTGGGTCCGTTCTCCTTTTTCTTTATTCAATACGAAGTCAAATCACCGAACACCCACAACTATTTTGAGATATCTTTTCTCAAAAATCAGTATTTTACTGTTTTGTACCCTTGCGAAGTGCCAAGATTCGCATCCATAGAGATTAGGTGTTATGCAGGCGTTATATACGCGTATATAACGATAAGACTATACTGCTTTGCTGAGTTTAAAAATTCGAACTGAAAAAAAACTGTTTTCCTTTTTTTTTTGCTTTTTGAATAAATATTCAATAGTCTTACAAATTTACTAAGCCAACACAGCTTTTATGTTTCTCAAATGAGATTTTTTTTTTGTAAAACATGTATTAAAAAAATATTTTTAAAGAAATCAAATCGGAAAAGCATAAGACCACAGTGTTCGGACCAACGCTCAACCTAATCTATATCTACCTACCCGTCCTTTTCATTTCCTAGCGCACTCAATGTAACAATAATTCTACGTGTGAGTGCCGGAAAAAACATTATATTATCAGTACACAAATAACATCAACCGAGTGAAGAACTTTTATTTCATAAAAATCTATCATCAAGCGAGCTGTGCCAGCGTCTTTTTAGACTGCCAGCTCCATACAAGCTGTGCCAGCTGTGCCAGCGTCTCACGACTACCAGCTTGACCAGCCAGGTTCCAGCACTCATCACGCCTCATCATTAGCAGGTTAGTGGAGTTGCGCAACCTTCCTTTGCCAACAATATAGTCCACTCTAATTTTTCTTTCTCCTAGGACGAGGTATTCTTCACACCTCGTCCACTCCTCAACACGTTATGCCTTTTAAAGTTTGTGATTCACCAGATACGGCTTTAAGGCTAAGCAGGGCAGTATTGGTAAAATATTTTTTTTTTCATCAATGTTTTTTATATTTTTTTAACAATTTGAATTTTCTCTTTCGTCGCAAAAGACATACTTCGTTACTGAGCAACGACAAATGCAACACCAGAACAGTTCAAAATTCTCTATTAGGAAGAACAATTAGTAATTTTTCAAAATTTGAGAAAATTTACGATCTTGACTTATTTAACTACTCAGCTCTCCGCTACAAACGGAAGCTGAGTCTTTTTTACAATAAAAACATGTAGCCTCTATTTATAATTTTTATCTTCTTTTTGAGAAAAAATGTATATAAAACGAACACCACATTTCTCACAAATGTCTTCATAAACCACATTCTTTATTCAGAACTAAGGAGATACCAACACAAATAGAGTCATGCGTTAAACATATTCTTGTCACATTTTATAATCATGTCAGAAATTGTATTATAAATTTTGTTGTGTACGTAATTGATGTGTGTTAGGTTTATGTTATTTTTTAATAATATCACTGTAATCATACAAATATAGCTCTGTGTGCACAACAAAAAACATTAAAAAAATAAAATAATAATAATAATAATAATAACTTTACACGAAAATTCCGATCACAATTATACATAAATAATACAAAATAATTCAAAAGTAACAATGTTCATATTATATTCAATAATAATTTTGAATCAAACATATTAAAAAAAAAAAAACAGACAGCATCAAATAAAGTACTTGGTTGTAATTAAGAGCGACTAATTGATTCGATTACATTGATAAAGAATGTATTATATATATAAGTTAGCTGGTGGTTATTGGTTGTCAAATTTAATTAATGTTGACGTTAGAGGACATTTTAATTGACTAGCACTATATTTTAAAAAAAAGAATCAATAAATTAATGTATTTGGCCAATACCAATAATCATTAAAAGGCTGTTTCTTTCTGGAACTATAATATTGATCGGGTTTTAATTATAGTATCAGGGTGGCAAACTACCGGATATCAGGGTATCATAATGGATTAAGTACAGGCGTGATAATATTTCTGATGATTGTCCATCGACATATACTCGTACCATCGTCTAAATATATTTTTTTCTAATTATAATGGATCACTATTGGGTATTTCATAAATTGTTTATGGCTGATTGTATTGTAAAAATAATCATAGAAACGTATTAACTCTTGTGTGGCTATTATTTAACACAAGTCTACATAAAAAACAATAATTTATATATCTCTCTAATTTATTGAAATGACATAGTTGTATTTTTTGTTATCTTCAAATGGAAATTTTCACATCGGAATGGGAAAGCGAAATTTGTATAAATATATTGGATTTTAATAATGGATTTTAATTTAATTTTAATTACCCTTTATCTAAGATCTCAAATTCCTCAAATAATTTGACGCTGGGGTACCTGAAGGGTACTTAGGTATTTTAAAGAATAGACCGTTATTACTTTCACAAGATTGTGGATTTCTATAAAAATAATAATCAGCCAAACTATCCTTTTCTGATGTATTACAACATAAACTTCACTGAAAACAGGGATGCCGCTACTAAAAAATATTTATTTTATTTCTTGCGTCAACAGTTTAGTAAAGCTTTTTATAAGTATTTTACATGTTGGAATTTGAAGTGATTCACAAAACTGTGATGTCGCGTGTAAACACGTATTTTGGCAAGATTTCAAAATATTTTTCTTTGTTAAATGGTAGATCTTACGTAAGAATTCGCTGAAGTAATTTTATTTGTATATGTAACATAAACACGAACAATTAATTACTACGCAATAAAAAGTGGCACAAAATAACAACGATAAAATATGAAAATAGTGAATCTTGCTAAAAAATTAAAACGAAAAATGGAACAAGTCTTTTAAGAGGTAATAAAGAACAGAAAAAAGCATTTACAAAAATGGAATCTTAAATAAACCTATAGAACAATCAATAAAAATATTTAAGGGTAACAAAAACACACAGACAATTGATTAATTTACAGTTAGTCATTTTTAATAATATCATTACATTGTTTTTTAAATTTATTTATTTTTTAATAATAAATTTCATTAAGAGTACATGTTTTTGTAAAATTCTCAACATGTCTACTTTTACACATCTAGTAAATGTTATCACCGTAACTCTCCAAAAAAAGAGACTAACTCTTGTGCTTGGAGAGTGACTTACACTGCTTTAGTTGTTTATTTATAAGAGTTTATATCATTTTAAATACGAGTAGATGAGAAAAAAAAATAAAAACATAGTCCATATAAAGAAAATACATAAAAAAATAATACATTTACACTAATTGAAATTTAATGTTGTTTTTACAAGTGTTCAAAAATTTCTTTAGATTAACTTTAAATTTATTTATTGCTATATTATTTTTTATAGTTTTTAGTTCATTAACAAAACAATATGCATAAACAAAGCAATAAATAACCGGAACAAAAGGAAAGAAAAAAAAAAGGAAGTTTTTGTCTCCAAAAAAATTGACAAACTCAAAGTATTGTTGATCCTAATTTTTTTTTTCCGTATTGGCATGTTTTTATTTCGAACTTAGTATTTAATCAATGTATTTTTATAATTTTAGGGGTTATTTTTTTTATTGTATTTTAATCATGCATTCAACTTTCAATCCCTGATAAAATGGCGGTGAAAATTTTTTCACGAATGTTTATTTTCATTTGTGAAATAATTAGCCTTATATATACGTTTTAATGAATAATACATATAAAACGGTTAAGGGGTTATAAATACATATTTTTTTTTAGATAACCAACTTATACTTAATGTTCTCCTCAAGCACTCACTCTCAAAACTCAGAAGTTTAGTGTTCTGGGCTTTGGTAAGGTGCCAAGATTCACACTTATATAGGAGTACTGGCATTAATACAATAGTTAAATAATAGGCATTTCGTTTTGACCGAGTATCGACTAGTGTTCAATTTCCATTTCCAATTAAAATTTTCCGTTTAGGCACCTCGCCGTGAAAATTCGTTAAAATTCACCACTCCCGCTAACGGAGAACGATCTATTGATCAATTACGCTGATTTCTGAACCAAAGATAAATTCGGATGCATGTACATAACAACCTGTCAGATCTTGTCAGCACGTGCACAAACAGTAACGCTGCGGCTACTTCTGCAAACCAAATGCTCTTTTAAGAGGCCACAATTTTGAATCTCTCTTATATAGAGGTCAGTTTAAATAGAACGACTCTCTTGTACAGACTTTTTCTCGTTTTCTTTTACAGAGGTTTTTGGGGGTAAAATAACGGAACCTTAAGTCAGTTCTCTTTTAAATAGGTTTCTTTTATATCCAGGTTCAACTGTAGATATATTTCTTAGTATTTTATTTACTAACAATTCTAAAATAAGTGTTGAGAGTTTCGAGTTAAGCGATACTGTTTAGATCTACTTCAATATAAAGCATTGATAGAGGGAATGCTGTCATACAGCTGACATAATACAATCGTAGACACCTACAGTAATATTACGTATAGTTTCGTATCCAATATAAAGTAAAAGCTTTGCTTTATGAATTCTCTGTGGAGTTGAATGAAGAGAAGCTTCGGTTTTATTTGATTTCGTTGCCAAAGTATGAACAGTATATTCTTTTACATCTGATGCACGACAAGTGACTTTCAACACTTATTCATTTTGATTCCCCGACAAAACGCCGTGTTGTTTTCAATAAAAAAAAATCTCATATATATTGAACTATTAAGTAAATACTAACCTCCTTAATAAATTACAATCAATGTGGTTTTGAGAACATGTATACAGCGGTACATATTTTAACCGCCTTTGTTTTCAAGTAATGCAACATACCACACACTCATGACCCGCATGTGTCGGGAATATAACATATTTATATAATCCAAATATACTGAAAGAGATCACTTGTATGCTCCCAATAATTATACTAGAGCGAAATCTCATGCACTGTTTTACTCACCCAAAAGCTGTACAAATGTATGTAAGAATTCACCCATTAATAGAGAAATTTGTTTGCTAAACTCGTTTGCTAAATACAGCTTCTGCGGATAGTATTGATATATTTTTCTGTGCATATCGGCAGTTTAGCAGCTATCTGCTTTCTATGTACTGTAACCATCATATTCCATCCTGCCCCATTTAAGCAGCGCGCAATAAGCACGGGTCCAACTAATATTTTTTGGTAGGTTAAAATTCAAGCATGGCAATACCACGTCAGACCGTGCATTTTGACAAGCAAAGACCGCCCGTGAATAAACGTGTAATTTAACAAAAGCTAATATGTAGTTTTTTTATATCGTGGAAGCATCGCCTTACGCCATGTAAGTACTATGTAATTGAATTTGTAATCGTATTGTCGTTTTGATTTGCTAAAACACGGAATCTAACGATGTATTTTTGTTGATAATTAAAGGCTTCCTAAAAACCCTATTTTAATTTTTACATTTTAAATATATGGTTTATTAACATCTTTATAATAGATAATCATTACGTTTGTGTAAATCTTGACAATTTACGTCAATTTTTATATATAAAATCTGAATTGTTTAACCTGATGCCGTTTAGACGACGATAAAGTCGGTTGGAGTTTTATTTAGAGGAATGACGAGGATAGCTGTGGCTTACGCTAAAATGTTGGCCAGATGTACCTATAAAAAGTGGAACCTTTCACAAAATACTCCGGCTATTTGAAATTAAAAAAAAACTCTAAATGTCAACAAAGAAGATTTTAAGAATTTAACGTGGATGATTGGTATCAAGAATCAAACATTTATTTTAATTTTTTGTTAATTTCGAAATCATTTGCAATTTGGACTTCTAGATTTTATATTTAGCTAGGTAAACGCACAAAAACTTTATAATTTTTGCATGTCAGAATAAAATTGTCATTTCGAGAAAATGCCTTCGTTATTTTGCAACTAAATGGTTTACATATTTTAATTAGCAATACACAGTGATTATTGAGGATCCGAGATTATTTAAATTTTGATTCCTATTTTTTTTATCTTGATTCTTCACACATCTTGTGTGAAGGTCGGACATAATTATTGTCCACATTTTGGAGATTCTCATCTTTACTGGTCGAGCGACACTGGTCAATAGCGTATATTTTGTGATGGTTTTGATCTGCATTTTTTTTCGGCTTACTTTTTGCATTGTCTCACCACAATGCACAGAGCGAGTTGTTTACTAATAAAGGCATCATTTAATTTTTTTATTTAATTAAGTTTCTTTTTTTATAAATCTTTGAAATTTGTTGATACATTGAGTTGACATTCTTTTATTTTATCAAAAAATTGTCATTTTTCACACTCTTCACAAAGGGACGCTACAGTACTTCTAACTGAAATTTATAGTTTTAATTACATGTTGGGTTAAACAGCCCATAAAGTAATGCCGACTACAATACCAATTTTAAAAAAAAAACATTCTGCTAAAATAATAAAATGTAAATTTTTCACGATACTTTCCCAAATTTTGCTAATATTTTCTTAGGAACAAATTTTTGGTGACGAGTACACATGTACAACTTATTTTTTTAATGTATTGTATATTATATAAGAATTAAAAAAAAAATATTTTTTAAAAGGCAATGGGCTATTATCATGGATTTTTTTTATTAGCTTTTAAATTAATCTAAAAAATCACACGCCGATCGGTATTATTCTTTTTGAAATCTGTTAAGAAATAAGGGAGATATAAAGGATTAAATTCTAGTAATTTGAATGGTGCCAAAAACAAACAGCTCGTGACGTCATCAAGTATGACGTCTTCGAATGTTTTGTGACGTCATCGGATTTCTTTTTCATCAATGTCTATGGATTTTATAGAGTATTGTAGATAGCTTCCTTTTTCTATGCGTCGTATGTTTACATTTGCGGCGTCTTGTCAATTATTAGACGCTACGAGTTTTGATTTATCATTTTTAAGATGTATTATCGATGCGTTGTGCCTAAATGCAGAAATACATCAAAAGATATGCCGAAAAAACTATTTTTTCGCTTACCCAAGAACCCAGTAATGGCAGAGAAGTGGTGTCGGGCGATTAAAAGCATCAAAATATATTCAGCCAAAACCAATGTTTATTTCTGTGAGGACCATTTTAATGTAAGTATTATAACACGAATTCATTGAGTATACCGTTTTATATGTACAATGAATAGAAATATTAGACTTTCAGTAACAATTTTATAGAAACTATGCGTTCAGAGCATATTAATAATATACAAATTAATGTCAAAACCTGAAATTCAAATTTCACATTTTAATTTTCTCAGTGTGAGGATTAATTTCCAATTTCGTGGCTCACAAATCATGGTACACTATGTGTATGACTTAGATCCATGGGCAATGAATTTTTTTATAAAATATTACATTTATTTTATAGATAAAAGAAGATATACAAAACTATCTTAAATTTACTTTAATGGGAGGCCGTCCATTTTTGAAGAATCACGCGATTCCACATATTTTTAGTGGCGAAAATGAAGAGCCACTTTCATCATTTGTGGGATGTGCACAAGGGTCCGTTGACGCCTCCACACGTGATACCTATTCAACGCAATGGCAGCCATACCCCAGTACTCCTGAGCCTCTACCTTCCACGTCCTACTCTGTGCCTCGAGTGTTCTCCATGTCGCCGCCGCATCGCACTTTTACTCCCGAGACTTTGCCCTGTACGAGTTCATCGTATTCTGTACAGCACGTATTAGTGTCACCGTTACCGTGTACCGAGGTGCCTCGCGTGTTCTCTGTGTCCCCACCAGCTCGCACCGTTACACCTGCGCCTTTACCCTGTGCGAGTACATCATATTCTATGTCAGTGTCACCACGTACCAATATATCTGTGCCTTTAAGCCAGCATAATAAAGGAATTCAAGTTGGTTTGCAAAAAATGCCTACAGTTAGAAGCAAATCGACTTCAACTCGTCTAGAGTACAAGACAATTGCTTGCTCACCTATAAAAAAAATTATTAAAATTAAATTTTGTAAAGAAGATTCTACATCAGTCTCTGCTGTGTCTGATGAAGAAAATGAGTCTGACAAAGAAAACATTTCAGATATGTCCATTAAATCTAGTTTAGGTTCTGAAGATCAAATTAACTTGACTTCATGTAACATGAGAGAGGGAAATGTTTTAATATTAAAACAAAATCCTAAATTATGTTTAGGATTACCTAAAAATATGTATCACCTCATAGAATATATAACTTCTAAAGTAAATTGTGACGCTTTAGCTATTATGATTACTTTAAAAAAAATTAAACTTGGCGAGTCTTATGCTATTCTTGCTCTTCAATTTGGGATGTCCATAAGTACAATAGGTCGGATATTCACAACAACTGTGAAAATTCTAGCTCCTTGCTTAAAAGAAATGATTTGTTGGCCATCTGCTGAGAAAATTAGGTACAAATTACCTATTTCATTTATATCAAGATATTCGAAAGTGTAATCAATTATCGATTGCTTTGAAATACAAATTCATAAGCCGTCAGATCCTACAAATCAAGCTTTAACTTGGTCCGAGTATAAACATACAAATACTCTTAAATACCTTTTATCTTGCACTCCTGACGGATTAATAAATTTTGTGTCTTGCGGATATGGTGGACGTGCAACGGACACTGACATAGTTGAAAATAGTGGATATATTAGTCATTTGCAACCAGGTACTCACATAATGGGTGACAGAGGATTTAAAAACATATCCAAACTTCTGGAAAGCAAGCAATGCCAGCTCGTGCGGCCGCCCAGCGTATCTGCAGGAGTTCAGTGTACACCCCAGGGCTGGTATTCTAAACGAAATTATAGCGCGGTATAGCGCGTTTTTACGTACTAAATACGCATTATAGCGCGCTGTAAACGCGTTCGGAATACCAGCCCAGGAAGTGCAGCGAGCCAAGCAAATAGCTGCATTACGGATCCACGTTGAGCGTGTTATAAGTAGAATCAGAGAATTCGCAATGACACAAATGTACGCAGGTGTCCATTATAATCACATTTTTTTAATGGATGAAATTGTAATAATTGTGTGTGGACTAGTGAATTTGCAAGGAGTTTTAATAAATGAATAAATCTGCAAACATTGTATGTAAACGTAATATTACCTATTTGAAAAATAATACATAAATATAAATATACGTAATTGTATTTTTTTACATTTGAAGCAGTACATTTGTTTTTATTCAAATAGGTGCGAAGGTTTTTACGGTCACTGTTATCAATATGTTTCTTTTAGGGTGATACCGTGTGTGTTGGATTTGTTCCGACGTTTCGGCTACCATTGCAGGAGCCATCTTTAGGGTAAACTGAGTTTCAGGGAAACTGAGCTTCAGTTTACCCTGAAGATGGCTCCTGCAATGGTAGCCGAAACGTCGCAACAAATCCAACACACACAGTATCACCCAAAAATGAAACATATTTTTTTTATTCATTCTTATAATTTGTTTCTAACCACTAATATTTATTTTACTACGAACTGGTTTCAAAGCTACACAAGCTTTCTTATCAAGGTTTACTAAATTAAACCCTTATAAGGAGGCTTGTGTGGCTTTGAAACTGATCAGTAATAAAATAAATATTAAGCGGTTATAAACAAAGTGCTTTTATTTTCATTTTCAATATTGTATTTATGAAAAAATATGGGATTTATGCTCTCATGGCTAAATGTTTTTTTATTTGATTAATTTTTTACTGTAACTATAATGTAACTCATAAAATAAAACCTGCGTACTAAATATATGCACATTTTATTTACATTCATACCTTAATGTTGCCTGTCTTATGTACTTTCATCATGACTTACAAGTGGGAAATTTAAAATTGAAGAAGTATAAATTTCAAGGAAATGAATCTGTTGATATGTGATTACTTGTATAATGGATGAAGCAGTAAATAAAAAAAACAAAGAAAGGTTGATTTTAACAAATTAAAAAAAAAAAAGGAAATGCTTACAACGAAAAATGTTCTTTCATACAATAATAAAGTAGAAACTTTCGTTATCCATTGTACACCATATTATGTTAGTCACTTGTTAAAATAATATAATTTTACTTAAGGAGAAATGTTTAAGTTGTATTCATAAAAAAAGTTTTTATTCATAAATAAGTTTATAATAATAATTTTTTAAATATAGCTAGACACCAAAACTTTTCAGCTCTATCTATAAAACTTTTGCAGAGTGTTTCATTATAATCTACATACAATTTTGTTATGTTTTTTGTCAATTCGAAATCATGCGCAGCCACACAGAAAAGTGCTTTTTTTTTATTTGCCAAATGCATTTGCAGTTGCATCTGCATCATACATCTTGCATTGGGTTCCTTCCCATGAACAAAATATCGTTTTGCAGATAACTCTGTTGAAGGGCATTTAACTTCCACTACAAAATGATCAGCTATCGCATCCGGAGAGGCTCCAAATATGGGAAGTTCCTTGGAAAGCAGGAGGCCACATTTATTAAATTTTATTTTCAAGTCCTTTTGTAAAATTTCTAAAACTTCCGCTTCGAGAAGTTGACCACGCTTCATTGCTGCAGTTTTAATTATTCTACCACCAAGAATAGTTTTAGGAATAGTTTAAGAACACCAGGCTTTAATGAACTTTTTTGAGGTTCCAATCGCAGCCATCTTGGATTTTCTCCAATAACACTCAGTTGACGTCCTCGAGGGTTCCTCAGAACGCCTGTTGAGCCACGCCACAAATGCTAAAGCATGTTTGCATCCTCCTGTAAATTAAAAATAAACAAAATTAACACAACGAACTTAAAACAATATAACTACATTATTTAACATGAAAAATCACAAACTTTATGTTTCAAATATAAATTTTACAATGATTTTTAGTTAATAAAAATAATAATTTAGATACTGGGTTGAAAAACTGGTGTCGAGTACAATTATTAAAATCCATGTTCAAATCCAATGAATCGAGTTGTGGTCCCGTGGCTAGTGTTGCAGACTCACGGATCAGAGGTCCGAGGTTCGAGCCCCACTCTACTCCAACTTGGTTTCCATTTTCTAATAGTGAGTTATTTACAACTCGTTGAAAATGGCCATCAAAATTTAAATATTTGGGTAAATTATAAAAACGCCAATATTTCTTTTTTATTAATAAAAAATGTTGAGAATAAATTTTACAACAGAAAATAATGAAAAATGTTATCTGTGTGCATTCTTCTCTTCATGGACTTTCCTAAATAAAATATGAATTACCCGCGACCTGTGTTAATAAATAGGAAATTAACCTTTTTTTGGCCTTAAATAATACAATATGTGTTGGCAAATATATACGTCGAGTCTTAGTTTGATAGTCAAGATATAGGAGTGTTTCATTTTGTAATATAATACCTTGAGAAGCTGGACAATCATGACACTGGCATGATTCAATTGTTTCTTGCACTTCATTACATATTAATGTGACTGCATAGGCTTTGGCTCGTACTTTGTGTTCCGGAGTTACGGTACAAATGTCGCCAGTATGTTTTACTTGGATATATCCTATCGAATTGTCACCGTAGTTTTCTCTTGTCGATCTAAAATTTTAACAAACATGTTACTACTAACTGTAAATTTAAGTAATCAATTTTAGTATTTTTAAAAGAACCCAGAGATTATAAAATATTATTTGACATCCATATCGCGTTCACCTCGAGTAGAGAAAAACGACTTCCGGCTACCCTTCCAGGGAAATTTTTATACAAAAGTAGGTCAGTTTACTTCGTAAAACCGAAAAGAATCTTAAAAATCATTAAAAAATTCCAAACAGTTCTACAAAACAAAAAAAAAATAGATTGTTGGATGACCAAAATAACAATATTCACACATTGAGGTTATGTATTCAGTCGACAAAGCTGAATTCGAAAGAATGTTTATAAAGTAATATAAAAGCAATTTTTAACAACAAACCATACTATACAACACTATATATATAATTATATGATAAATTATAGTATTAATTTCTTACCTGAAAGCTTTAACACCTCGAATTTCGGCGCTTATAAAACTCGCGTTACTTGTAAAGTAATTAGTCATCATAAACACATCAATATGCGGTAAATTGTCAGATTGTCCTTGTACAAAGCCACTGTCCGTCATGATAAATTGAATTAATTTAGAAAAGGTTGAAAAACATAAAATAATCAAATTAATTCGATATGAAATCCGTTTTCACTTTCATCTGTCAACGTCTGGAACTGGAGAGTGGAGTGGGTAAGGGGGGGGGGGCTTAAGATAATATGCATAGACAACTCTCCTTATTTTTCTATCTGAGGCCTGTGGCATTACCAACATTAAAATGAATGCATTACTCGTGAAGTTCTGTGACGAAATTTATAACCAACTTACGAAAGAATCGTTTTCGATGGACCTTATTTTCCAAACGAAAATAATGAATGAAAATATTCATTTTAAGAGCTTATATAAACACTAGGAGAATCTTTAAAAAATCTTTTATCTGTAGAGTAGGTTAAATCCGATGTTCCTCCCGAGTGATAATACCCTATTCTATCTATTTAGTGTAATTCAATAATAGAAGATAAATATGCATGTAAAATTGTATTGACGAATATCTACAAACTGTATGTGTTCCAGTATGCATCTTTGTTGAATTAAATTATAAAATAAAATAAATTAAGACGTTTTAAATTAAAATGGCAGATCCGTACCATTCGATTATTTTTTGTTGAAAATAGGGAAACATTATTTTAATAATTCCGTAATGCCAGATAAAACAAATTCTTTTTTACAAAAACGCATCAGATTTTTTAAGAAGTTCAGTGCTTCGGGAAATTGTGTGCAAAAAATGTTTTCTTACACGCGGTAAAAATTAGAGCATTTCATTGTTCTGCAAAGTTTCTCGAAAATGTGCGAAAAAGAAAAGGTATAAAAATCATTTTTATACAAATGAACCACCTTGACCTACGTCACAAGATATTGCTAATCAACCAATCAGCGAAGGAAAGATTTCCAGTATCCAACTCATGAGTCAGTACATTTCACCAACGAAAACTAGTGACGTCGGCAGATTAATTTCAAAATAACAAAATTTAAAAACCGTAGCGATGATATTACGATAAAAAAAATCTATTGACAAATAAATATATATAAACCACTGAACTTCCTTATTGTAAAAATTTCACGTAACTTGAGGAATAATTTAATAAACTTCTTTAAAAGAATCGAATTTACATATTACAATAGACAAAAAACATTTTCAATTCTACCACTTCTTCACAATATTTTAAATAATCCCACTTCGCCTGTTTATCTGAGAGAGCTCTTCCAACATCTATCATGACACGGAATATCTCTTAGTTCTAGTAACGAGAGAATAATTTTAATACCCTTTCATCGCTCTAATTTTCTTGCCTCTTCTTTCACAGTAGTGGCTGCTCGATTGTGGGATAATCTACCCACTAAGGTTAGAGACGCTACTACTACTACTACTACTACCATCACGCCATTTACCCGTAGGGGTAGGCAGAGAGAATGGACCGCCACACACGTCTATCCTGGCATACAATCCTAGCCTCTTCCACATTCATACATCTTGTCATACATGCCCTTCGGTTCTGTCTGCTTTTGTCATGACCAGACTTAAGCTTTTGGTTTATCTGATCATGCCACGTCTTCCTTGGTCGTCCTCGTATAACGTTGCCGGTTAGAGACGCCCCTTCTTTATTTACATTTAATTCAAGATTGAAATGTCACTATCTAAATATTTAAATTGTTCCTTTATCCTTCTTCTTTACTTCTCATCCCCCCTCCTCTCTTCATAGTATAGTGTTATTTTTTCATTTTGTTAATCTTTGTTTTTAATTTAACATAAAATTGTATGATTCAATTTGTCCATGTACTTGTTATTTTCTCGAATTGAATGGTTTGGGTAGGTAAGAAGAAATTGCCTAAAAGCAATATACCAGCCCCTATATGAATATTAATTGTAAATGTATATAAAGTGTCAAATAAAATAAAATAAATTCTTTAAAAAAAAAGTTTTATCTTTTCCAGATACCTTTATAAAGAAATTTTAACGTTTTAATTTGTTTTATAAAAAAATGATAAAAATTATTAATATTGCTCCATAAAAGTACTTGTTTACTAATCTCGTTTTTTTTGCTGGATTTTTTAATCGAAAAATGTTTAGTATATTCTAATGCGTAATATCTTCATTCAAATTGAAAACAATAATTCATTACGGCATAAACGATCAAATATTTCGAAAAATTCCATGACAGTTCTTTACATTTTATACAACGCAATAGAATTGATTAAAAACTTTAATTTTTTTTTAATCCTAATGTTTCAATTTTCATTAACAGTTTGATTTTGAATAACGGTCTGCTCACCAGTATAACAACAGTATAAAAATAATATATTTACTACCAGACAGTTTCACTTCTGGTTTTAACTAACTTATAAAACTTGAACTAATAAAACCCCTAAGTACACTGTTAAAACTTCATACAAAAAATGATATAAGAAAATAAACTGAAAAGTTACACTCGTTTTCCCGAATCCACATTATATAATAATAATAATAAATAAATAAAGATAATACATTTTACGTAAGCAAAAGCATTTTCTTTTACAATTTTTGCTTTTAAATTTGTTAATATGAACACGAGGTATGTTCCGAAAGTAAGTGTGCTAGATTTGTATATTTGTTTAGAAAAAACAACAAAATATTGCTGGTACACTTGTTGAATATTTTTCCACATAACTGCCACCCCGTTCAATGCATGTGGTGAGCAGTGGCACAAGCTTCTTTATGCCCTCCTCGAAGAATTCTACCGAGAGCTCCTTCCCCCACTTCAGAAACTTTTTCTGCATCTGCTCGTTGGTGTCTTCAGAGAAGTAAAAAGATGATAATCCGAAGGTTGCGAGTCAGGAAAATAATGCCCGTCGTCACAAAGCCTTAGCCACCAAGACGCTTTTCACCGTGTGCCACGCTTGTGCCACGGCTCAAGAAACGGTAAAAATAATCAACAAGTTAATTAATTTATTTATTTGTTTTTTTTACAACGTATAAGTAGCTTTTTTTACATTTATGATAATGTTCTCTAACTGGTATCTGTGTATAAACAATATCCTGTTTCATTTTTTCAAAAACAGTTTTTCTAAAAAAATATTAAAATCAACTACACTAACTTTCTGAACAAGCCTCGTAAAAATTATAAACTTAAAACCGTCATAAAATTTGATCACTGGTCTCTAGACATCTTGGTTAATTATTCTTGAGCCGTCAAAATAGGAATCAAGTTGTTGAAGAGTGGAAAAAAGAAACGCGGATCTCTCAGAAACGAGTCCATGATATTACGACCAGGCCACAACCAGATTATAAAACTAACACAATACAACAAATTTTAAATGGTATTAATTTTTATTTAAGAGTGTACGTTTTTTTTACAAACTATATTTTATAAAGTTAAAGGAAATAAAATGTTTTGAATAATGTTCATGAATTTAATTTAGTAAGAATTTTAGTTATTTGATAAAGTATGATAATTTATTATGGATGGAAGTAAAACATGAAACTGGCAGGGAAGGACTAAAACAGAGTAAGCGCTGTCGAAATACGACCTCTTAGACGAATGTGTGGGAAATCAAGTATGACAGGGTTACGAATGATAAAATTAGGTGAATGTTAATCTGAGTTAAGTATAATTGATAATATTGAGAAAGAATCTCAGGGAGGGTTTTATCGTGTCACGAATCGGTGACGAAATAATAGTAAAACAGGTAAATATGGCGAGAATAAAAGGTAACATGGGACGAGGACAACCAAGGAAGACGTGGCATGATCAGGTCAACCAAAATCTTTAGTCTGGTTATCTTAAAAGCAGCTCAAACTGAAGGGCATGTAAAAAGAGATGTATGAATATGGATAAAGCCAGGCATGTATGCCAGGATCGACGTCATTGGATTCATCCTATCTCCCTACCCCTACGGGAAAATGGCGCGATGGTAGTAGTAGTAGTAATGAAGAGGTTATATATTTAAGCATGTCAATCATATCTTTTTAACTGCTTAGTAACTTAACGATGCAATGCAACTGAGTGATGAAAGTCAATAATTTAATACTGATGCTGTCATACTGTGCAGAAACTAGAGGGCGGATCATAAGTCTAATTATACGCTTAATGTTTTTTTCCAAAAAATATGAATAGTACAAAGATACATTTCAAAAATGTTTTGAGTATGTCCAAGCATGTTGCTTGCAGACTGGCTGGATTCATTCCCTAAGGCGTCATTCATCTTGAAATTTGTTGCAACAGAGAGGGAAAACATTTTCGAGAAAGGAATATGGAAGTCTAGGCATTTACGCGCATTTAGCTGATTTTAGTGGCCACTTAACACACTATGTAACATTCACCATTCTGCTTATGTTAAAACATCCACATTTCGTCAACTCTTCCATCTGTTGACTTTTGTGGAGTAAAAGAGCTGAAACTTTTATCACGTGGGTGAGATTCATCCGGCTGAACCTATTCACCTACTCGGCAACGCCTGAAAATAATTTTCCAATTTTCATACTTCTTCTTTTACCAGGTAGTTAATTCAACAATGTTTTGAGTATGTACAAATGCTTGCAGACTGGCTGGATGTCCCTAGGGAGTCATTCATATTTAAATTTGTTGCAACAGAGAGGGAAAACATTTTCGAGAAGGGGATATGGAAGTCTAGGCATTTACGCGTATGACCTATCATTAGCTGGCTTTAGTGGCCACTTTACACACTGTGTAACATTTACCATTCTGCCTATGTTACAACATCTACTTTTCCTCAACTCTTCCATCTGTCGACTTTTGCGGAGTCAAAGAGCTGAAACCTTTATCACTTGAGTGAGATATATCCAACTGAACCTATTCACCTACTAGACAACGCCTGAAAACAATTTTACAATTTTTACACTTCTTCTTTTACCAAGTAGTTAATTCAACAATGTTTTGAGTATGTCCAAATTCCCCTCTTGAAAATGTTTACCCTCTCTGTTGCAACAACTTCAAATATATATTTGATTAAAAATGATAAATTTCTAGGTTCGATTCCTGGCAGAGAGGACGTTAAATACATGTTTTTTTTTTAAAGTAGTTTAATCTGCAATATTTCATTGCTTCTAGACTCAAACTTAGGAACGATCGCCTGACCTTTGTGTAACAGATGATCGAATTACGCTGCATTTAATTTAACGAGGCAGTGCCCTATGCACTATCATGTTGAGATAATGGCTTAAAGATTAATAATTATTTATTAAAACGTCATTATCGAATGTAAAGTATTTTTTAAGACGCGCGTCGCACGTCCTTGATATTAAATTTTGCTTGTCTATGGAATGCTGTCAGGTTCTATATCGACTAACACGTAGTGACCAAACGAAACAAGATTTTTAGCCAAAACCTTGACCAAAGTTATTTAAATAAGTTTAAAATAACTTCATAACGCCCAAAATTAGGCGTTTTTTATTGTGAAAACTCGTGAATTAATTAAAATATGTTAAATGAAACACGTGTTGAAATTAAAGTCATAAATTTAATGGGTAAATTTGTTAATTTTTAGCGCTTTTTGGTTTGTTATTGCTAAACATATAACTTATATGTAACAGTTCTTTAATTTACGCTCTAGGTATTTTAACTTATTAACTTGAAAGAGTTAAAAATAAATAAATATGAAAGATTTTATAACTTCTAACTATAGTCAACAAAACACAAAATCAGTACAGTTTTTATTTTTTATGTTAGACTATTTCTAAACAATAACTAATTATTTTAATGATGTTGTCCATCCAACATTTCTAACTGTACTAATTTTCCATCCGAGTACAGCCGAACGTAATCCGACTCATCCCGACCGCAGGTTTCGGCTGAGCTGAAATTTCGACCGAAATTTGGCCGAGACTAAAACACGTTTTATTGGCCGAAACTGGCCAAAAACGAAACCAAAACTACAGTCGGTCGTTAAAGATAGCCTATTGAGGAATACACGCTGCATTTGGTTGACAAATGCTGTGTGGGGAAAAGGAAATGATGATGATTATAATTTTGAGCATGTCGCTGCATAAATTCAAAAGAGCCCCAAATCGAAATTTGACTTTCAGTAGACCCGATTAAAGTTTTTAACTCGAGTTTTTGCCTCTTTTATAACCTTACTTTAAATATATGTTTTGAATATTGTTAGATGCGTTTTTCAAAGTTGTTTGTATCTAATTATGGAGTTTTGTGTTAACTATCACATAGAAACACAAAGCATAATGTGGCGGTTTTGCTTAGAATACCAAAATGGGTAATTTATAATGCGAAATCCATGTGAGTCTTTTTCTTATATATTGAGTTTTTCTACTGACATTCTTGGTGGAACTGCATTTTAATTATAATAATAATAAATACTTTATAGTTTTATTCCACTTTTATTTATAATTAGTTAATAATTTTTTTACCAGTGACCGGGTTTCGTCGTGACTGACTTCGTCAGACTGGTGGGAGACTAAACAAATTTCTATGTTATTTACAAGCGCAAACAGGGGTTGTAAATCATGATTTTATATAATTATGTATTATGTAAATAAAAGAATTTAAATTAAAATCATTTAAGTAAAAGGTAATAAAAATTATAAGAATATAAGTTTTGTTTGTATGTTTATAATAAAAATTGGTGTAAAATATATAATTTTATGAAGTTTTATAATGAAAATGTATTTGAATTACATGTATTATTTTTTTCTTATAGTAAAATATCACCGATTTAAATCTCGTTTTTGTAATTTTGGGGTTTTGATTTGTAGTCCATTTGAATTTAAGCAGCGATGTATCTAATTAGTTTTTTTTAAGCCTTACTTGCCTTCTGGTTCACTATTTGTGCAGTTGTACAATTTATCGTGTGTTAAGTAGGCAGGACTACGACCAAGATCATCTCGTACATAACTCAGTAACTGTGTCAGGCAAGAAAGATCGCCGCTCTGCTTAGCTAAGTTGGCACTTAGCCAAGTCTGGCTTTATTAGGCCGGGCCGTCTCTGTTTGCTGAGGTTAAGTGTCATTCAAGGTTGGTGATAGATTTCAAATTCACCTGACGATAAGCGATCTTAAATCTCGATCAAAGCGAATATTTGTTGTCTTTTAAAAAACAATGCACGAACATAAAATGGAAAATGCCCTTGATTAATTGATTTATCTCTTCACACTGTGTTCATTTTTATTCACACGAAGCGTAAAAGTTGATAAGTCATGGTACATATGTATATTTAAATTTTATTTATTTATTTGTTATATGGTAAATATATTACATAAACGTATCCTCGATTCCTAATTATTTGTTTTTTACCTCAAAGCACAAAGTTCTGTGAAATAAAAGCAGAATGTTAAAATAATGCTTTTGACTCGCAGACTACTTTCTGG
The DNA here is from genome assembly GCF_059751315.1 of Micrasema longulum. Classification (NCBI taxonomy): domain Eukaryota; kingdom Metazoa; phylum Arthropoda; class Insecta; order Trichoptera; family Brachycentridae; genus Micrasema; species Micrasema longulum. Next base: position 322,976 of record NW_028277412.1, read on the forward strand.
TAAAAATCCTCAATAAAAGAAATCGAGTGAAGATAAGTTCGCCTCGCATTGTAGAGGTTAGCGCATTTTCCACACTTTATTTTTATGTTTAGTTGTGAGCAGACATGCGTATTTAAATACCTTCGCCATAAAATTGCCGTTAATTGTACTTTTTTTAGCTGTATGCTTACAATAATAAAATTAATATGGAAAATAATGTAAGTTATAATCGATTGCCATAAATAAAGCGTCATTGAACAGATAGTGTATAGTCATTTGGACAGTTCTGTAAAATCCATGAACAGTTTAAATAAGTAAGTAAATGTAACCAGTGGATTTCTGCAAAGGACTACAAAAAAATTAAAGACTTACTCCAGGTTACGCAGGGTATCAAATATTGAAACAATAATAATAATAAATCTTCATTAACCAAAACTAAATAAAATAAAAATGTATTTTGTTATATATTCACAATTGTAATTGAGCCTGCTGCGTCGCGATTATAAACGCTATCTTCATCGGTAATCGGTACATATCGAGATTGTGTAAACTAACATCTATAGTCACGTACGAAAATGTGTATATTTGTATGAAAATTCGAAGTATCTTCATCAGTAACCCGTAATTCAACATGTTTTGAAAAATTGTAAATATATTTCATTTTTCATGCTGAAAAAATATTTTTAATTTGTAGATAAAATTGAAGATAAATTTTAACTTTCCATTAGAGTACGGACCCTGGCCTGTTGTGGTTAAATAAGAAAAAGAAAAATACAAAACTTCTATCTTTCTCCTTTTGATGCTAAGTTTAATTTTTCTTCTTTGCATACCTACATTTTTTTTCATTTATTTTAAAACCAGTATATTTAAAATTTGTTAGCTTTAGAACAAGCTTTTCTCTAGTTGGGCGACAAAAGTTGTGAATTAAAATGTTAAAAAAATAATCTGTGTTTTTACATTTACATATTTAAATGATTCATTTAGATTTTTTTTTCTCAATATCTTTTAATATAATGCAACAATTCAAATTAAATATACACATATAAGATAATATAGAAACAGTTCCCCTGGGAAATTTCCACGGTAAATTTTTCATTAAAAGGGAAATTTTATGGAGTGAAATGTTTTGATTTAATTAACAAAAAAATTATAACATGTTTTAGATCTTCAGATGGCACATTCGCGATATTACGTCAAAATTAATTGATTTGATCGATGTTGTTTTCTTGTGATTCAAAACTTTGAACTTTATCAAGTTATTAGGAAATGAATAAATCCTCACTTCATTAGTAAGCCAAACAGTTGTAAACGCCGTTTTTATTACTGTAATTTAATTTCAGGCATATTAAAGTTTATTGTCTTAAAGAACATAATGTCGAAATACGGATTCTAAAACGAGAAACTTATATTATCTCTCGTGAAACTATTAAATTTATGACCTACTGCTTTTTCGATAAATCTTGGAAAATTCTCATTTATTCTCAGAACACGGGTATTGTAAATAAATACACTGTTGTTATTAAATAATATATTTTCATTTCGAAAAAAGCGTCGCTGCTCGTTCTCAATAAAATAAAATATCGTTGAAACCACAGAAATGACCAAATAAGAAAGAAAATAAAATAATATTTACCTAGAAGTTAAAAATAAAACGTACTTACTTGTGGTGTAGATCTCACTATTTATATTGTTATACCATACCTGCGAGTCCACAATACTACTTCGGGACCACGAACCAGTTTGTTTACATTCAACATTAAATAAAAAAAAACAGCAAAGTTTAAACATTTTTTTTGCACCACAACAGGCCAGGAGGCCTAATTACAGTGGTGAATTGCATCACAGAGCACCCAGGCTTGAGAAAAATCACATTTTAATTTTTGTGTTCTCACCGGGAATCGAACCCGGAACATCCCGTGCGTGAGTCAAGCGTCTTGACCACTACACCACGGAGGCCGCCAAGTTTCTAGTACTTCTCCTAGACACCCATTAGTTGATTTCCAACTTTCGTCAGAAGCGGTTCTTTCGCCCGCGCTGCGAGCATGAATTAATGACTTTTTCATGTTTCTAGCAATTAAATTTAAAAAAATATCACTTTTGACATTTACTTTAAATAATTGAAGCAATTGCCTATGAATGTTACTTCTTTCTGATTGAAAGTCTCTCATTTTTTGCATATGTAATGACTACACAACACCGTAAAGGCGAATGTTTTTGGAACAGTAAAGGAAAGGCTAAAATATTCATAAACTGTCTAATACCAAATAATATTTAATCCCCATTACTTAAAATGTTATCCAAGTAGTTTTGAATACATTGTTTCATTGTTGGTTAATAGTAGTATGTTATACTCGTAATATACAATTGATAACGAACACAGTCCCATTGGTGATATTAAACCAGAATTCTAGACGAGTGTTTTTGATTCGATAGCCACAGTCAGTTAAAAATCCTAAAACAGGCAATCGTGTGGTAAATAGTGTGTGTAAAGGGCCGTTTACATGTGGACCTCATAGTGTGTGTAAAGGGCCATTTACATGTGGACAATAAAATATAGATGACAATATTGTTTTATCCAGCTCCGTGAACAGCCTTGACCAGGCGGAATAGGACGCTAGGACAATACGAAAATTCGGTCACGGTTCACAATACACGACGGCGTTTGTTACGAGTGAATTCACCAAAAATATTATTAATTTAAAACCAAGATGTATTGGAATTGGTAAAGGACGAACTAAATAATAAAAAAAATATATTTTTGATAGAATTTTTATCAACACCTTCACGTCAAGCTAATCGCCATTGTCACAAGATCCTGTCCGTGCGTGTTCATACGAAGACAATGTGGCGCGGTGGTGGGGGTTATCATTATTCTGCGGAGATTCCGCCTGCCCATCAATCTCGGTTGTGATGTTTTGGGACAATGTTTTGTCGTACAAATTGCTATTTACATTTGAACAATGGTCGAGTCCTGGGACAAAACAATGTCTATTTGGAGGTAGGCGAGATAAGGGAAGGAATATAACGCGTGTGCGTTTGAACGTGTTATATTGACTGATTGTTAGTTGGTTAGTATCTGAGTATAAAAGTGTTAAGGTCGGGTGAGCGGGAGGTGAAGTAACCGCCACATCTACATGTAAACGGCCTTTAATAGTTGGCGTATTCGTGAGATCCTGAGTTCGATTCCTAGCAAGGTAAAAGTGGAATATTTGTTTTATAGGGGATTCTACACTGCAATATTTTATTGTCTCTGAACTGGCAACTAAAGCGTAAGACTAACCGCCTTACCTTCCATGTAATAATTATGATCTAAATACGCTGCATGTACCACTAGGTGCAGATAAGAAATGTTTATGATCATATAGGTACTAGATTGTACCCCCTTGGGAGTTTATTAATATTGATAGATATTAGATCATTAAAAAAAAAACTATCGATTTATTCTGAAAACCATAAATATTTCTTCATTTGTACCCGAAAATGCATAAGGCACTGCACCGGCAATCTAAAAAAGTTTTTTTTTGTAATATGCGTAAAAGTAATGGACAAAGTCCAGGGATCATGAAATATTGCAATGAAAAACTACCTTTTAAAATAAATCATATTTGACGTCAACCGTGCCAAAAATCGACACCGGGACCTCAGGGCTCATAGGTAAACTAAATATTTTATTTTTTGAATGAGCACAAACTTTTTTGAATTTATTTAAACCGTTAAAAATTTCTCCGATAAAATATTTTGGATGATCTTTGAACTTATAAACTACACTCACGCGTCTTACGTACAATAAGGGTGTTGGATAAAAGATGAGAGTATAAAGATATCATTTGACGTGGGATCGGTTGAAATGAGATAAAATATCGACTACGTCTGAAGAATCGTTGAAAGGGTAAAACACGAAAATGGTTAAAAACTTTCGTATATGCTACACATTTATTTTATGGGTTATTCTGGGTTAAAAGTAAACGAGGCATAGAAAAAAAGGTTGTCCGTTTTGAAATATTCATGTGTTTTATAGTTGTAAATAATAATCGTTTATTTAAAACCACCCTTCATCGTTAAAGATTATATCCATTCCAATTTTTCTACATTCTATAGGACTTATATTGACCATATCGAATCTGTCCAACACCGTTTTTTTAAGAAAAGGGGCATGGTTGCTCGGATTGCAAAGAGGTAATTATTCTTATTTTGAAATAGAGCAATCTCTTAATCTGTCTTCATTGGAGAAACATAGAACTGAGATGGACCTTATATGCATTTTCAAAATACTTAATGCTATAAGTAATGTCCCACCTATCTTGCAATCAAATTTTTTATACGTTCCAAACCACGTCACCAGAAGTCAATATCTACTATTTATTAAATCTTCTGAGACCAACTTTTGTATTTATGCTCCAATGTCCAGAATGTGTAGATTAGTCAATTCGTCGCATTTCTTGGAATTCTTTAGGATAGACCTTCCGGTTTTTCGTAGATCTCTTCGCCACTAAAACATTATAGGATTGGCGTGGTTTAGCTCGAAGTCTTATATGTTTAACGTGTTTATGAATAAATTGCATATAATTGTTTTATTGCCCTTGTTTGTCTTTGCTACATAGTGTTATGTTATTTTAGTTCAGTTTTTTGTACACAAGTTCTTTGTCACTGTTGTAATAGGCTTAGGCCGTATATATAACATAAATAAATTTAAAATATTGATATATGGACAATGTATCAGTTTTGCGTTTGTTTCTAACTAGCAAACTTAACCTTTAACTCTGCAACATACCGTTCAAACATCAATATTTATTCAAAATATAACATTATGAATTTAACGATCGCTGAATTCAGTTGGTAACAAACCATGCGTAACAGATAGTTTGAAATTTTGGCCGGTCAAATTATGAAATTTCAGGAAATTTCAGGAAAAAAATTCAGGAAATATCTGGGAAGTTTTTTTTAAATTTGTAAAGTCCATATAAAGTAGAATAAAACTTTCTAAAATATTCTCGTCGTTGTTTATGTAAGAAGAATATAATAATTTATTATTTTGATGTTTTATATTAACTTTTTATTTTGATGTTATTAACAAGAAAAAAATACTTACAAATTCGCACTATTTATAAATGGCAAAAAACCCTATATAATAGTTTTATGCATTTTTCCCCTTTCCAACGACTGAATACTGTATTAAAAAAAGACAAATAAAATGATGCAAGGTGAATTCTCAATGAAGAATTAGTGGTAAATTATTAATTTTATTTTTGATTTTTATAGCTATTATATACAAAAATAAGTAGAAATATATTAACAATACTAGAGCGAATTTAAAAAATCCACTGTAAATCTTATAATATTTAATATATAAGAAAAGAATTTACGTAATTGTATGTGTGAATGTTTGTATTCATGTGTGTGTATGTGAATGTGTGTATGCGTGAATGAATGAGGGAGAGGGTACATGTGTATGTGTAGGAATGAATGAGGGAGAGGGTGCGTGTGTGTGGGTGCGTAAGTATATAAAAAAAGTTGAAACTTGTAATTATATTGAAAAGGGTACAGGAAAGAACTTGGAAAGAAGTTTGATTTATAAAAAAAACATAAAAATAGTTTATACCTACTTTCAAAACCTTTTGGTTAAAATTTAAGTCAATAAATGTTATAAATTATATTTTTTTAAAGGATGGTAAATTTCAAAACCTTATTCTGAAAAAGGGCATTTTATTTTAAAATTTAATTGATACACGCTGAATAAATTATGTGCAACAAGTCCCATACAATACGGTAAAACTATGAACAGTACCTATACAAATTTCGAGATTCATCCAAACTTTTAGTCATTATCGACATAATTGGGCTAGTACAGCGAATGTCTGACAAAAAAATGACAAAAACGATAGTGACCGAGAAAAATACAATTTTTTGAAAAAAAAAAATCGAATGATTTTTAACTTTACGGAAAAATACTGGTATTTAAAAATTTGATCAATACAACTTGATTTAAAAAAATTCCATCCAACTTTTAAGAAATTCTAAATATTAATTAGAAGCATTTTTTAATTTTAAGAATATTTTATAAAATAATGTAAACACAATTAATAAAAATGATTTTTTTCGTACATAAGGAAGTGAAACAAATCAGATATTTTCAAAGTAACAATTTAATAATGTTTTTAAACTAAATACAAATAATCAATTGGTTTTGTTTATCTTTACAATTTTATAATAGTAGTAAAACTAAATAAAAAACGTCTGATATTGTACTTCGTATCAAAATTAAAAACGATGATACTAATAACAGTTAACAAATATTATTTAATATTCTTTATCAATATTATAATCGTGAATTGTTTTTAACATACGTTTTGCCTATTTTAATTTGAATTGCATGCTGTTTTTTTTAATATTTTGTAACTTATATTTTTGTTAACTTATTACAACAGAGATGAAGAACATTTAAGCGAAGGTAATATAGAAGTCTAGGCATCTACAGGGCTTATGACCTGTCAATGGCTTCTTTAAGTGGCCACTTTACACATTGTGTAACATTCAACATTCTGCTCATATTTAAACATCTTTATTCCTTCAATTCTTTCATCTGTTGATGTTTGTGAAGTTAAAGAGCTGAAACCTTTATTTATGCAATTAGATTCATCTAATTGAATTATTTCACCTACACACTAGGCAACGCCTGAAAATGTTATTTTTTCAATTTCTATACTTCTTTATGGACCAGGTGGATATATCAACTGAAACCAGCCATTGACAGGTCATAAGCCCTGTAGATGCTTAGACTTCTATATTACATTCTCTTAAATGTTCTTCAACTCTGTTGTAATATGTTAATATAAACAGCTCCCCAGGGAGTTAAATCCAGTCATTGTCTACAAACATTTGTACAAATTAAAAATATTGTCGTTATATTTATGTGTTAAATTTTATTATCATTTATACTGATTTCAATTGATTTAGCATCAAACAATAAAATAATAAATGTAAGAAAAAAGATCCTGCGTAAACATAGTACCTTTGTATTTTAAAGTGACATATTTTTATATTATATTTGAAATAAAATAAATAAATATTATGTTTTTATCGTCATTTTAAGACTCGATAACTGTATTTCATTATTACATTTTATATGCAGCTTGAAGCTACTAAGCTAATTTCGTATTTTAGATTTATGCGTTTTATTTTATCACCTTCTAGGTTGGAATTCATTGCCATCGAATAAAAATGTGGTTTGAATAAAGTTTCAAATTTTCCTCTTAACAAAGTCTCAATTTTTACTCAAGTTTAGGCGCGAGAAAACTTAACGTATCGCTGAGTTGATAATACTTTCGTTACAACTACTTAAGAAAATTACTTTTGCAAGAGTTCCCTTAGAACAACTTACCAAGTGGAACAATCTGTCTTCTGAAAGTTTTAAGTGGCGCTAAAAACACAGAAACGTTTAATAATTTAGTTAAGAAATCAATAAAATTTGGTGGGGGACACAAATTACATCTGCTCCAAATTAGTATGATATACAATGAGTTGAATCAAATATTAATGTTTTTTTAAATTCAACAGAAAAAACATTTGGGTATGTGATCGTTTTTCACAATCACCATCGTTCCTTATTGACATTTTATGTGCACTGAATCGTCTTATCAATCTGTTAAGCAAAAAAATATTAAAAAATCACTAATGTTTTATTTTGATTTTCTTTTTCTGAAAGCCAATCACGCTTAATTTTTTTTTTTTGGAAGTTCAACAAGGATACATAAAATACATACATTTTTAAGTAAGCATTACTAATATTTTACATATATATCCTCAATTATAGAACTCCACCATCTTTCATAAATTATATACAATAAGTGTGTAAAATCAATTTAAGTAATAATAAGTTTAGTGAAAGATAAAAATAAAGATTGAGTTAAAGAAATAAAATTGAGTTTAACATAAAAAGATAAAGCATTTGGAAAGCTTAGTAAGATAAAGCATTTGGAATAGGCAAAAAAACACTTTTTTCCACTGACTTTGAAAAAACCTTCGAAAACAAAAAAAATATTGTATTTAGATTATTTTAAGACAAAAATATCAATTAAACATTTTAGTATATTGAATTACTTAATTTGGTGGTTCTCAAAGTTCTCAAATCTTATTTGTAAGTAGGCTGTTTTTTTAATATTTTAAAATATGCCAATTCTTCTATGATACCAGTGCGTTCACATTTAGCGGTGTTTTTGTAAAATAAATTATTTAAAAGGTTACTTATTTTTAAAATGCACTACGAGAAAACCTTTTAGTGAAAATTTTATCTATTTTTAGATACTAAAAACACCTTAGAAACTTTTAACCCCTTTTAGGTTTTCCGAAACTGGGTGGCACTTAAGAGTTTTTTTATGGAACTCATCCAAGGAAAATTTCTTTTATTTCCCTGTTTGGAAAAGTTGTAGAATTCTGAATTTGTTATTTGGTAACTGAGAATGTAATACAAAGACTTTTGAAGTAAAGATAAATCAAAAAGGGTCAATACTTTTTAAGCTTCTACTTAAAAAGCGTGGGTTGTAAAAGCTTAACTTTCGGAAATTGTTATATGAAAACGAATGATTTATTTTCATACTTTGCCAGCGTCCGGACAGAAAGACAAATACAATACTGCCTATAAAACAGATGCAGAACCCTTGACGAGTGTTTTCGAATCGATGACTTTTATTGGGTAAAAATCCAGAAAATTCCTAGCTAGTCGAAAACTGAAACAATAAATCTCTATCTGTATATATATATAATTCTTCTGTACGTGTGATGTCACTGAACTCCTCCTAAACGGCTTAACCGATTTACGTGCGGTTTTCAACGAAATGTAGATCTTTGCGCTGCGCGTGTTCGCAAATATTAACATTTTCAATCAAATCTTTAAAAAAAGTTAGAAGCATAAATCTTTTTTTCATCAATTTACCAGAGTTGCGTTTGACGAGAATGCATGTATAAAAAAATTGGAAGCACGTTAGTTTTTGGGTTTAAAAACAGTTTGTTTTTTAATGTTTACTAAAATCATTTGCTTTTTATGGATCCCAATCAGATTCTTTCTTAACATTCGTTATAATTTCTTCCCATTTATTTATTTTTACTGTTTTTTTTGTAATACCACAATAATATTAACTGACATTCAATACATTTTTTAAAATCACATTCATTAATGAAGTGCACCATGTTGGTGACAAGAGCCAAGTTTGACATTTGCAAAAAGAATTTTGTGTTTGAAAATTCGTTATTTTATGATTTGGAACTCAACCATAAACAAGTACCTAGGTGCCTACCTAAATTCAATATTTTAATATGAATAATTTTTAATTTTGGAATTCAATCATAATCAAGTACTTAGATACCTACCCATTTATTAATGAAAAGTATTTTTTTGAGTTTAAAAAATAACAAGTTTAAAAAATATGTTTATTTACGTTGTTTTTTTTTTACAGGTGAGTAAGACAAAATGTTTACGAAAGCGCGCTGAATACTACCGTCAAACATCACAGCATGAGGTACATATTTTTTAATTTCCATTATTTAAATACCAAATTCTACCACCAATATTTCTACAATCCTCGATCGGTTGATTTTTGCAAATGCCAAAACTGCCACATCCCCTAATTATTTGAAATATCTGTCAAAAATAATTACTTCGTCTGTTGAATCTTTCTTTTCAAATAAAATCGATTACGCATACTCAAAATTAAATTAATCTAATAATCGTTTCAACTGCATTATGTTGCACCCTCAGAAATTTATGCACATTTTTGGTAGTCTAAATTGAGTTATTTCGAGTTATAAATGCAGTTTAATGACATAATTTTTTTTTTTAGAAGAACACTCACATATTCCTACGATTTAAAAAAAAAAATATCACAAACTTCAGTATTATTTTTAAATCATTTGAGTAAAATATCGACAACGTTGCATTATTCATAATGCGAAAATAGTTTTCTCATAACTTAACAGTAAAATGAACAAATAATACAAAAAAATATTGACATTATAATGTCAAGTACAGAACAAGCATTACTATTTTATTTTTAGATAATTTTGTTCTCCTTCAAAATGACCGATTTAGACATACCACTGTGTACTTCTGGGGGTGCAATATATTGAAACATGCAAATGTATCTGTTTGTATTCCTAAAAAAATAAAATAAAACACACAGAATCGAAAAATGCCAGAAGTAAATATGGTAACCAATAAGAAGAATGGTCAATGTTACACGAATTAAATAATTAAATTTTCAGAAATATCGGTTATAGCACGTCGTCTTTTAGAAACAACGGAATAAAATGTTTACTACAGAGACACCCATTATTCTAAAGCAATATCACTTTTGAGAGGTTTTTCAATATTACTGCATATTCTCGTTGAGAATGAAATAGACGCCTGTTTATCGGTCTGGCCAATATAACCTACTTAGAATAATGAAAACAGAATTGCCGTTACAGAGGTATTTTTAAAGAGACATAAAAAATAAATACAAAGCAGAAGTCCATGTATGTATTTGCTTTGGCTAGTTAAGGTAATCACTGTTCACACTGTGTAACATTAACTATTCTGTTTATGTTTGAACTTGCGCATTTCTTCAGTTCTTCCGTTCGATGTTTTTTGTAAAGCAAGTTGAAACTTAAACCTTAATTATATTTGCAAGATTCTACCAAATCATTTTATAAAAGGCGTTGCAATATGACAGCAAATTTTTCGATTATTAAAAAAAAAAGATATTCTAAAAGAGCCTAAGAATAAGAGAGAATACACCTTTATTGATATCGATGAGATTTATCTAACTGAATTATTTTACTTACGAGGCAACGCAAAGCCTGAAAATTCAATGAAGTAGTGTAGTAAGTGACACGCTTGGCTACCATGATTAAAGTCCCGAGAGTGGTTACTGGCAGGGTTGACGTCGACGTGAAAAATTTATTTTGAAGTTTGTTTTACACCGCAATATTTCACTATCCCTGAACTAAAAAGCGTAAGACTGATCACCTTACCTTCATGTTTCATACGATTGAATATACTGGTTTGATATTTGGCGCCGTGCCTTATGCGCCATTGGGTACAGACGGGGCTTGATATAATCTTTTTTTTTTAATACAAACTAAAACCACTTTCGGAAAAAAGGGATTTTGAGTATTATTCAATTAAAATCTATAACCTACTTCCACTATCTATTAAAACAATTAGTAACGAGAAAATGTTAAAAAAAGGCTATAAAAAAATGGATAGTGGAGCTAGGTAGAAGTAAAATGGATTGTCTCATTTACCCATGCCAATATTGAATCAACTGCTCCACAAGTGTATAGCTTATGTTAGGTTTTTATTAGTTTCATTGGGTGTTTTGTAATATATATAATATAGATGTACATAAATACCTTGTTTTTAAAACTGTCTGAATATTTGTTAATTATCTTCGTTTTTTAAGTTAGTTTTCTTTGTTTATTCTCAAATGTAAATAAAAAAAAAATATTGTTAAGTGTCCTCGGTACGGGGAACTCCAGTGAGGTCACATTGTTTTTATTATTAATTATAGTTTGTAAGCAAAAAATATGAATAAATAAACAAAAATAAACCCAATTGCGGTGGTAATTTATAGAACAGAATACCCAGGTCTAAGAAAAATTACCGTAGATTTTTATGATCTCACCGGCAATCAAACTCGGAACACTTCGTGTATCAGGCAAACGTTTTCTTAGCCATAAAACCACGGGAGGCATCTAATGATAATGATGTGTAATACAATATTAAATTTGTGCTAAAACATTTCAAGTAATCAACACTATTTTGAGTTTGTCCAAATTTTTGTAGAGAAATACTGAATTTCCGTATTTCCTTCTCAAAAATGTTCTTCATATCTTTTCTAATACTTATATTTGTTTGAAATTTATTCTTGGCAAACAAACCTCTGGTTTGAAATATTCATACAATATTTGGCCCTTCTAATCACTGTGCTATTAAAATGCAAAGTTATGCAATAAATGGTGGAACACGGTTCTATTATTACCTGACCTAACGTTGGATAAAATAATATTTCTTGATGTTATATTTGTAAAGGCTTTTATTACATTGGCCTGACTCTCAATCACTAAAAGACGGTAAGAGATATACCTATGTTTGTCAACGCCAAAATGGTTATATCAGTAGAAAATTTACAACTTTCCTGACCAACGGGTTATTAAGATAGACTTAAAAAATATTTAAAGATGCATATCTATTTTTAAATTATTTATTATTCTTATTTGTAATTAATATACTACAAATAAATTAAATTTCCAGGAGTTTTTACAACTCAATTTGGGACTTAAATTTTTTTTTTTTTAAAAGGCCATATTCAGAACAGCAAAAAAACAAAGCAAGTTTAACATCTTTATAACTAAATATATCACAAAAATATATTATTATCCAAAGAAATTTTCGTATACAAACAAAATAAATATATAAAAATGCCTTGAATAATGGAGGAAGTGGTAAATATAGAACTAAGAGAGATAAATAAAATCACATTTAATATATTCATAAAAAAAAACACATGTTGCTTACATACGTCATATTTCGTTATTATTTTTATATACCCAATTGTGTTAATTACTTCACTATCTCAATTATTCTACATTAAATCACAGTGATCCATTCCATTCGAACCAACCAATCAAGTAAACCTGAATTATATTTCGAAAAAGATTTAGATTCCTTTGTCGCCTGATCAAGCAAGTTCAAAATCACGTACCACAACTGAGAAATGCCCCTTAGTCAAATTTGTAATACTTTTTGGTATCGAGTAATATTTACGTTTGATAAATATAACGTTTTTGTCTTGTTATGTTTTTTTTGTTTTTCACACCCGATTTAACGTATATTATATCGACAAACATAGGTAAAGGTATCGTATCTTTGTAATACGAATTGCGGTCATTATGTACAAAGTTTACAAATAATATTTTCACTCCTTATGAGTTCTTCAAACCCTAACACCAAACGACTTTCGTGATTCAAAGTTTACTTTTGTGGCTTGAATGAGATTACAAAATGTAAAAAGTGGTTGCACCGTGCTTTGTATGAATAAAGTTTACAAAATAACTTTTGTGAAACCTACCATAGACAAGAAAAACATTTCTTGTATGTATTAATTGATTTTTTCACGCTATAATTAATTATAAATTTTTGAGACATTTAGTTTTAACCCAAAAGTCTTTTGTTGAGTTGGGACGATTAATAAACTGAAACAATTTAACAAAATAAATAATATTTAAAATAAGAAATACACATGGCAAATCAATATTAAAGAGCCTGGAGCCTATAGAAACGCCTGAAAAGCCCCAGCAACGCGCTTCTCCAAGCCACTGCAGGGTGGATCCATCCACTCCTGTTCGAGCGATGACGGGATATGCTGAGACCACCATAAGTGCTTCAAATTTAACAATTAAAAGATAATTTTATTTATAATGATAGAATTGGCTTTACACTATGTAGCCATTTTACTGGAATAATAAAAAAATGAACGATCAAAGACAAATATTTGAAAAATCATCAAGAAGTTTACTACTCAAATCCTTTCTGCCTTGGAAAGAAAAAAACTATATGAATTAAATAAAATACGAAATAAAAGTGGGTACAAAAAAAAAAAAAAAAATTATTTGAACACCATCATAAAAAATAACACAATCAAAATAAGAATCCTTTCTTCTTGTTCTTAGTCGTTTGTGGTAGTGGTAGTCACGTTGGCAGGAGAAAAGGATGTCTCACACTGTTTTGCTTCATACAAGCTAGATGCTATAAATTCACTTCAGAATTATTGAATGATGAAGTTATGAAAGTATTTCAGGATAATTAGCTTGACAAATAATGCATTCTTAATTGATCTGACTAATGCATCATTCACTTACACCCTAAAGTATAAATATTTGCTCATTGTTGCGCTACGATTAATATTATACTCTGAGTTTAAAGTGTGTATTTTTGTTCAGAAAAAAATAATATTACTTTGAAAGATTTTAACTATCGTTTTTCCTCAAATTTTATTTTGAAACAAGGTTTGAAAAAATGTACTTGTTTGGCCATTTTAAGTTTCGAATTACACAAGAGTCTTCAAAAACCTTAATTTTTTTTTTACTGCAAATAATGTTCAATTTAACATACCATCGTTTTTTTTTTCTCGCAAAACCTCGTATTATGCCTATTTTTTTATTTTTCAGACACTGCGTACTGTGATATTTTTAACACAAAAGAGTTAATCGAAGCAAGATAAGTTTATGGCAGTGTGTGATAATGTTATAAATACATTTTAGCAAGAAAATCAAACACGTTTTGAGATAAACACATACTTTTACATAGTTTTCAATTTCTTGAGAATTTGATATGTTCTTCTATAACTATGATACAAATGTTTTTTTAAAATAATATTGGTATTTTTTTCGAATTTTTAGCGTCTGGCTTGTATGAAACGAAACTCTGTGCGTTGTTGGGATCCGCTACTGGAGGCCTCTTAAAGAAAGATGCAAGTTCCTTCTGTCACCGAGCCTGTTATCTTGTACGACTGCTTCCACGAGGTCGTTCGAGGAAGTTCACTTTACTCGTCCTACCAATTTGTCAATGTTATCTTTTCGCCTCGTAACGCGGCCGAAGAATTTGAGAATACCAATTTTTACATTTGAAGAAAGAGATTTTTCAATTCTAGGATTTATAAAAAAAAACATTTATTATATTACATGTCAATAGTATCCGCAACATTCTACGCCAGCATCATATTTTAAAGATGTTAAACTACAATTTATAAAAATTGTAATCAAAGCATAAGCTTGAAATATGAATAATAATTACCCTTAAGAGTTTCAAGTTTATTACTACCAGGATATGATTTAATTTGAATAAGAATTCAATTTTATCATCTAGTTATCCTCAGGGTTCTACAATGGAGTAGTCGCTTAGTAATGAGAATACAGTTTAACTGTTTATCGAATTGAATATACTATTTTCGTTATCTCTAGAGTAAAACTTATATTATTCATAGATATTATTAATAATCTTCTCGCTCAGGAAATGTAGGTCACCTCCCTTTGCTTATATTTCAATTAAGTTAATGCTAAGCCTGGTTTTGCCACCATAAATACGGAACATTCTTGGGTACAAATAATTTATTAACACTATTCATCATTTTATATTAAAACAAAGCTTTATACCCAACAGCACACAGTAAATTCGTGTCATAAAAAACGTATTCTCATCCCATGCAAATAAATTATTTTAGGCGATTAGAACCGAAGTAAGCTTGATACATCACAAACTTACAAAAATAAGTTTGAAATTTATGGTGTATATTTTATCCCCACTTAAAAATTAATTCAAAAGTGACAATCAGTTTCTCAAAATTATTTTATAAAATATTTTTTGTCAATTCTGTCTGACATCAAACACAAAACTACGCAAGTAATCGGATTTTTCCTGAGAAACTAGTATATAAGTATACACTATCGTAAAATAAAAGTTTAAATTAATCCCTAAAAGTCCCAATACTTACAAGTATATATCGCTTTTGAGTGGTTTTGTTCTCATTTTCTGCTACATATTTCAATTTCATTTAAAATGAGTTTTTAATCATCGTTACCCACACCTAATGATGCACAAGGCATTGGTATTCCAATTGCAGCGTTTATCAATAATTTGTAATATAACATAAAGGCAAGATGCTTGGTCTTTCGCTCCAGGTTTCAGACCAGGAACTATGAAAAATTACAATGTGTTTATTCCCTTCTTTCAACAAATTTTCATGTCAACCCTACTTTATCTATTACATATAAGTCATTGAAGATAAACTTTAGTTAAATGTTTTTTTTTTTAATTATGTACTTTTACTACTACAATCATCACGCCATCACGGGGAGAATAAACCGCTACATTCGTCTATCCTGGCATACATTTCTAGCTATTTCCACATTCATATATCTTGTGATACATGCCCTTCGGTTCTGCCTGCTTTCAACATGAACGGACTAAAGATTTTGGTTTATCTGACCATGCCGCGTCTTCCTTGGTCGGCCTCGTTCTACGATACCATTCGTTCTGACCATATACTCGTAATCTGTTTTTCCATTCCTTCGTCATACATTTTTTCTACATAACCAAACTGTCTCATTGACTCTTTCTTAATCTTATTAATTATACTTGTCTCAAGTTTGTCTCTCGTTTGATTTCATCATTCTTAAGCCTGTCTTTACACATTAAATTATCTTTATAACCTTGTCCATGTTAATTTCCACCCATAAGTGTTGGAACTAATATTCCATTGTGTACTGCCAGTTTAGTTTCGATTAACTTATTTTTATTAGCAATTACTGTGCTCAATGCATCGTTCGTTT
Organism: Micrasema longulum; assembly: GCF_059751315.1. Classification (NCBI taxonomy): domain Eukaryota; kingdom Metazoa; phylum Arthropoda; class Insecta; order Trichoptera; family Brachycentridae; genus Micrasema; species Micrasema longulum. The sequence continues at coordinate 339,317 of NW_028277412.1, forward strand.
TGTTGCCGGCATTCACCCTTCTTTTAACATATTTTCAAAACCATCTCTCATTCATCTCTTGAAAACATGCATCCCAGGTACACAAATTCTTCTACTTGTTTAAGACATTCGTTGTTTACATTTATATATTTATATTCTAAATAATGAAATTTACGTTTAAATGTATTTTTTATTCTGTAATAACATTCCAAAATATCGTGGATATTTTTGTGAATGAAAGATACCATCATGTTTTATTTAATATTTTTTTTAGATCCTGAGAAGTTCTTAGGAAAATCTTATTTAAAATAATATGGTTAATGTCGCTTTTAGAGTCTAGTAAATTATGACATCCAAAAATATTTCGGCTAAGGGAACTAGCACAAAGCACTTAGGTAATCTTTATTGACCTTGCGAAAACTTTTCTCTACGCCAGAAGAAGCTTTATACAAAGCACGTAGGCAAATATAATTGACCAACGCCACGATGTCTGGGCTCAAGAAAGATGTGGCGTCTAGAAATCGATCAGGGAATGTGGAAAATAGAGGTTTTCTTCGGAATCGTTAGGTGTGCAGCATTGGATTTTCCATTCTACATGATTGTATTTATTTTGCAAAGATTTTCATTGAACTGAAATGATTCGTTTGGTAAATAGTTTTTATATTTTCAAGTTGTCATGACGTTCATATGATTGTTATTCAGACGTTTTTATAGCTCTGTCGTTTTGCTCACAATTCTCAACACTTCACTAAACTTTTTTTTTGTTTTTATTTTTTATATTGTTATATATAACACAAGTCTACATTGGATACAAGATCTGATTTATCTCTATTATTTATTTTAATTACGAAGTTTAATTTTTTGAAATCTTTCAATGGACATTTTCACACCAAATTTGGGAAGTAAAATGTGTATAAATATGCAGGCTTATAAAAGAAAATTACATTAAATACATTATAATGTTTTTTTTGCACCACAATATGCCAAAAAGCCCAATTATAGTGGTGATTTACAGTACAGACTACCCAGACCTTAGTTAAATCACATTTCAATTGTTGTAATCTCATTCGGAGTCGAACTCGGAACCTTCTGAGTGAAAAACAAGCGTCTTAGATATTACACAATCAGGACGTATCATTTAACGATAATTAATGTATAGCTTAAGCATCAATCCTATATAATTTAAAACGTTTATTTATTTAAACCTTCAAAATCGGTTTATATTAATATAATTTTTCAAATAAATTTTCAAATATTTTAATATAAATTATTTCTACATGGGAAAATGAATGCCGAATTTTGAGAAGATGAATTTTTAGTTTAGAGTTAAAACAGTACAAATTACCAACTTATAAATTCAATAAATTATTAGTATAAATGTTTTCCTACGTGTATTTTTTTTTAATATACCCCTATGTAATTTACTAGTCCAATTTGTAATCAACGTAATCCTTAAAGTTTTTTTTGCTTCCATTAAACTCGTTTACTAACGAAACGACTATTGACTTAGAAAAGTAATAAACTAAAGTGTGGTTAATGTGAAATCGTTAATTTTCATGAAAGCCGAGGCTTCGCCGCCTCATATTTGCTTCAATAACAGTGAAATTCATCTTTTAAACAGCCTCCATATTATTCCCAAAGTAAAGGATATCGAATTGAACTACTTAAGTAAGTCGCGTTTAGGCTCTAGAATCTAGAACCTTACGGCTTCCCAAGTTAGCTGAGCAAGAAATGGGTTAATCTGATACCATTTTCTTCAGTCTAATTCTTGGCTTTGTACTCGTTGACACCATTATTAAAGCAAGTTTAGTAAAGCTTATAACTTTGAGCCTTACAATACGTAAATGGTAGGCAAACGTTGCTTCGTCTTAGCTGTTTATGTGGATTTCACACCTTTCAAAACATTATTTGCTGTTTGTTCTTTTGCACCGAACACAAAAAATATATTGCGTTCCGTAAATATAATTTGGACTAATGACGCTTAAAAAAATTTTGTGTCGTTCCATCTTAGCTGCCTCTTAAATTTGAATTATTATATTCAGAAACCCCATTAGTCAACAGAAATATTAAAAGGGTCAACAAAAAAACTATTCGCCGACTTTTTTGTTGAAGAGTTAATATTTTATTACGGTTTTATACAAAATAATAAGCATTTTTATTTTATCGAAAATTAGAGTACCATAAGTAAATCTATAAAGTGAAGTAGTAGTAAATCAACAAATTGATCAGATCAATTTTATGGGGGGGAACAATCACATAAGTCAACTTTTTCAATATTTTTTTTATTTGCTTATCTTGTAGTGTGTAACTATATTCACACATGTTCCAAATCTCGTAAGTCAAATAAGCTTATAAGTTTGTTTTTTAAATTTTAAATTCAAAAAATTCTAAAATTGAAATGAGCTTACTTGAATTGTCGGATCGTAGAGTTGTAGCTGATTTGTTATTCTAATTTAAAATAATGATATCGATAATTGACAGCCCTGCTCTTCTTGAACTAATTCAAAATCGTATACGTCATAGGTGCACTAGAAGTAAGGAATTATTTTTTTACAACAATTCACATACCAACTTCGAAATGCACACACCTATACCCAGGATACATAAGTATGGAAATGAATAAGAACAAATATTCCATATTTTCAATACAAATTCTGTTCATGAATTAAAACGTACTCTTACTTGTTATTTTTAAAAAAGAAACGGATTTATTTTATATTATTAAATTAAAATTTGTTTCCTGGAATACGTAATTTTTTATTTCTTTATTTTAACATGTTAGACATAATTTTAATTAGACATTGGTGGATTTATTGCCAAATAGCAACTTCTTCCAACTAACTGATGATGATGATGATTTTACTAAATAAAGGTATTATTTAGTTCATTAAAGTTTTTTTTAAATTTTATTGCTCAAAAAAACTTAAAATTTAATAAAGTACTTATATTGTATTAATTTTTTTTATTATTATTATCTCGTTATTTTTAACTTTAGAGTTTATTTTTTTATTTTTTTTCTCATAGATTTTTTTCTCTTTTATTTAGAGATGTTATATTTCTTTTTTACTTTTTTGTTTTTTGTATTATATGATCACATTTTTTTTAGTTTTAAGTATTTTATTATTTCATACAATGTACTACATGATTATTGCGCACTGCTGTGATTATTTTTGTTTTTTTTTTTTGTAAAAGGTTCTTTGAACCGTTGATGTATGAATAAATAAATAAATAACATAAAATACATTTATTAGTTATCAGCTACAACAAAATAAGATTATTTTCTAACTTTATGTCCTAAATGACGTAACATTGTAGAGTAAGAGAAGATCCCCTTACTATATATTCTCAGTTATTGGCAATACTCAAATTCCTATAAGTATGGAGAAAAAAAGGGACATTCTTTCAACAGTAGATTTGATTCCTGCAATATTTGAGACACAAAAAACTGTTCCCTTAAAAGTAATACATTTTGACTTATGAGGTTGTTTAAATTCTGTATTTTACTAAAATCTTGTGTGGCTGGCTAGCTGTGGTAAAACACGAGTCTACATAAGGTACGATAGATTTCTAATATTTATTTAAGGCTGCTGTCTGGTAAAACGAACGCAAAATGAGTAAAACGAACGCAATATTGTTATAAATTGAATATTACAACTAGAATTGTCTTTTTTTTAAATAAAGAGAATACAATTCTTTATAAAAAGGTTTCAACAAAAATATTTCAATGAATATTTTTTTAAAGTATTGCCGAAGGAATAATTTTACGTAGAAAAACAGGAAAATTTCACAAAAATGTATGTGATTTGAAATGCTTGTATTTTTTTTCAAAAACAAAAAATTAAAATTGTGCTTGTTTAATTGTTTTTTCACTTTCATGTTCAATTTATTATCTTTAAATTATTGCAACAAATTTTAGTTCGATATAGTCTTTATTAAAATTCCAGATATTTAAGTTAAGTCTAAATTTGAATTGGCGTAATCTGCCTGTCTAAAAGTACTTATATTTTAGTAACATAAAACTTTTAAGTATATTTTTTAACAGAAATACCTTTAAAAACCATTGTTTCAATCTAATTTTTGTTTTTTTATTTTTTTATTATTGCGCGATTAAAAAAAGACTTTCGTTTTAAATTGGCAAAATCGTATGATTTCCTCATTTTGCGTTCGTTTTACCAGACTACAGCCTTAAATAATGAAGTTGTATTTTATTGTAATCATCAAATGGACATTTTTACACCGGATTTGGAAAGAAAAAAATGTATAAATATGCAGGTATATTAAACCAAAAATATTTATCCATGCTATGCATAGAATAATTACATGAGTGTTTGGGGGTAGTTAGAGTCCGGGCTTCAAATCGCGTCGATTGGAGAAGGTCTCAGTGGCAGTTGAGCGTGCAACCGGATACCACCCTGGTTTCCTGGCGGGACTTCGGGACCGGGTTTGTCACCAGTTTGGAGGTAGGAAAGGTACGGAGAAATATAAACGCGTTGTTTCGTAGCGTGTTTCTTTATTGACTCAATGTGACTCCTATCTGACATCAGCAGTTATGCGTGAACATAAGCATAGGTATGGTAGAGGTATTTATTGTCCGCAGTGAGTAAAATTAATGCCAATACCATAATAAATATGTTATTTTATTATTATTTTTATTTTATATTGGTTTTAATATGTCGAAAGAAATACATATACATCATATATTTATGTGTGTCTTAATTACATTATGAGGATGATTTTTTTGTAACACAAAACTTGTATAATTATTTATACCGTATAAAAAAGAGAGCTAGAATAGAACTAGGAAGACAGGGACGCTGTACTTTGTTTTTTTTTTATAGGAATTAAAAATATAAAAAAATAACAATATTTACGTTCTTATGATTTACCCAAATATTTAGTTTTGAGGGCCATTTTCAACGAGTTGTAAATAACTCACTATTAGAAAATGGAAATCAAGTTGGGGTAGAGTAGGATTCGAGCCACGAACCTTTGGTCCGTGATTCCGAGACACTAGCCACAGGACCACAACCCGATTGAATAACCTGCTGAGCCTCTATTTGAAGGCTTGTCAGCAGGTGAGATATAGAGGATATGAAAGAAGGGATGAAAAATAGACCACAAGACCCAGACCAATAGAAAAAAAAAAAGATTTCTTTCTTTCAACTGGCGGGAATTGAACCCGCGATGCCAGTTTTACAGTTGGCCGTCTAACTAACTACGCCACGGGGACTGTAACCAGTGTTTGTGTGAAAGAGACAAAAATAAAAGAAGAAATTATTTCTATCGGTCAGTTATTGACAGGTAGCGGACGTAAACGCTAGTTATATGCGAGTTATATAACCGGCGTATTTATGATGTTTAATTTATTATTCCTATAACAGGCACAAATTATATTTTATTTTTGTTGATAACGGATGAAGAATTATTTAACAGTATGTCTGTATTATTTTTTTTAATGTCTGACCTTCAGAATATTCTGTCTTTTGCTTTAAATCGCTTCGCATAAAAAATATTTTTTAATTTGTTATTTTGAATTCCCGCGATTGCATTGGCCACGCCCTTAATATGTCACGCTTCGTATTGATTTTCAACTTTGTTTGAAACCGTTCAAATTTTTATAAAACATGGTCGACGTCACAATTATCAATGCCGAATATGTCGCGTTTTTCCTTTTCAAGGTTTTATATGAAAACATTTCTCCCTAATATCCGTATTCATTTTGTATATACAATTACTCTTAATCCATTTCATATATTTTTACCGGTATTTGTCGTATGTGAAACTTCCTTATTCAGTGACATACGCTACTAAGACTCTAAAATTATAGAGAACTTTGTTTATATTCTAAATATATACATGAATGCCAACAATACGCTTCTCTTTATTTTATAGCAAACTTTGGCTAGCTTGGTGAGCTTATAAAATAGTCCGTGTTTACACTTGCTTATAATAAACTCATGACGGTTTGCAAACCAGATATAGATATGCTTAATTGAATTAAGGTTCTTGTTTTGTTTCTCTGAGGGTCATTATCGGAAATCATACAAAGAAAGCAGTGAAGTGATGGTTAAATAAATTTAACAATCGTCAAAATAATACCTGGTAAAATGTGAGAAGTCTGATAGATTTAAATAAGCATGTCCGGTGCACTATAGTGGTGAACAATATATTTTGTAAGATTAGTCTATCCCATGCATATTAAATAGACATAAAACTTCACAAAAAAATCAACAGATGTCACCTATGAAAAATATTACAATAATGTGAATTCTTTGCATACCTTAACTTTACAAATACATTTTATTTTATTTTATTTTATATTTTTAATTTTGCACCACAACAGGCCAGGAGGCCCAATTACAGCGGTGAATTACAACCAGGCTTGAGAAAAATCACATTTAATTTTTGTGTTCTCACCGGGAATCGAACCCGGAACCTTCCGTCTGTGAGTCAAGCGTCTTGACCACTACACCACGGAGGCCGCCAATATATTTATATTTACAATAATTAGTATAAGTAGAAATGTTAATCAAAAATATTTGGCAAAATTTGCAGTCTGTTGATACCCATTAAAGGGTGAAAATGCTAATTGGTAAGAAAATAAACGGAATGATTCAATTTATGTGCTTTTGTTTTGGTTGTCTCGGCTCTTGATTCAATTCCGTATGACACTATCGGCTGGACACAAATTTTATAGATTAGCACTTTGCTTTCTAAATGCATATGTTGATTTTTCCAGACAATTTTTATAAAACTTTAAAGCATTTGTGATAAATGTGCAGTAAGTTATGAATGTCGTCGAAATGCTGTCGAATGTGTGGTAATACGACGTATGACGGGTGCACAAATGTCGAGATCCGTGAACTGTGCACGGCTGGGACATGCATTATCGACAGAATCAAGAAAGGGGTGCTGCGTTGGTTTGGACATGTAGAGCAAATAGACAGTGAAAGAACGGCTAAAAGGATTTATGATGCAAATTTTGATGGACGCAGAAAACGAGGAAAATCGAAAAAGACATGGCACGATCAAGTTGACATCAAATACTTGAAGATGGCCATGTCTAGCGTAGGAATAATGATGTTTATTTGTTTGTAAGTTATGTAAGATAGGCATAAAAAGTCGTAATGTTCCAATTTAGTTATCAAATCATGATTTTATATCCAATTCACTAAGTCTTTTCTGTCAACAATGCTAAATTATTACTAATAGTTTTTTTTATGTTCACTGAACTTAAGTCATTTGTCTGAATACTATTTTTATCTTTGGAAAAAAGTTTAATTTATATTTTTGTGCCATTTTTCCCGTATATTACGCTGCTAAAGAAGACATAAAAATAACTTTAGGAGGATTTTCGTAAACACATAAATTTCAATATCATAAAATTCAAGGGAAATTTTTATTTTAAAAACGGAGTTACAAAAAACTCTGCAAAGGCACTCTGGTCCAGATGAATGAAGAATACAGTTCTGTTTTGGAAATAGAACCAGATCTCTGAATGAGTGTTTTCGACTGACTCAATAGCTGCTCTCAGGTAAAAGTTCTGAATAAGGAAGTCGAGTGGAGATATGTCCATTTCGTAGTGCAGTGATAAACTGATTGAATTGGGTTGTGGTCCCGTGGTTAGTGTCTCGGACTCACGACTCAAAGGTCCGTGTCTCGAATCGCACCCTATCCCAACTTGAATCTCATTATCTAATAGTAAATTATTTACAAATTGTTGGTAATGGCCCTTAAAATAAAATATTTGGGTAAATCATAAGATCGCAAAAAAAAAACGCAATTCCCTACCATTCTTGAGGTCCAGGGTTTGATTCCTGTCAGGGTGGACGTGACATATTGAGTTAAAAACATTTCGAACTGCAGTATTCGTTCCTGCGCTGGTATTCCGAACGCATTTATAGTGCGGTATTGCGCGTTTTTACGTACTTAATACGCGTTATAGCGCCCTGTTAATGCGTTCGGAATACCAGCCCTGGACTGGTACCTGAAGCATAAAACTGACCATCTTACCTTCATGTGACAGATGCTCAAACTATGCTGCACTTTATTTACCAATGCAGTGCCCTAAGCACCACTGTATGCGGAAAGGGGTATGGTGATGATTATATTATTATTGAGGAATTGATTTATGATCGTTTGAACAGAAAAGAAAATAAAACAAGTAATTTAAATGATCTCAACAACCGGGATGTGGTAGCTTTTGAGTTGAAATATGTTTAATGCCTTAAAGAAATGTTTCTTTTTATCGGTGGCCAGTTAGCAGTAACGAGTAGTTGTAATAAGAGAATGCCATATAAGTTTATTTTAGTTTATTTTTGAACGGTGTTATTTTATTAGGCGCTATAGTAACTTTAGTCATTAATTTCCTTTATTTCATATTATGCTTTTGAGACTGTAATACAGATGTAAGGCTTTATTTAGGCCTCAACAATAGAGAAATTAAGGGTCTAACCGATAAAATAGCAACATTTAATGAGGCAATTCGTTTAAATTGTTCCAATCATTTTTAGTTAGTTTATGGCTGTGAAATTAATTACGGGGTAAGATAATAATCATTTATACCATTTCATTGTTTTCGTTAATCCTAAACACGAAAGTCACTAAAAATTACGCTTTGGTTTTGGTTGATTAATTTTGAAAAATTATTGCTTATATTTTGACAGTTTATCAGTAAAAAATAATAGATTTCAATTTTGTATTGAATTTGTATGAGATATTTATTTATATTTTTAACAATTTATATAAGGATACAGTTTACATACATATGCATTAGGGCGGACATATTGCCTTTAGGCAGTTTCTTCCTACCTACCTACATTTCTTCGTACCAAACCGTTCAATTTGAGAAAATCAGTGGGTATTTTTTTTTCATTTTCAATTTTATTTATTCATTTATATGCACATACATATAGAAATAATTAAAACAATAAGGTCAAATTAGGGATATTTACATATAACTTTTTTTTATTTTTTTTTTAATCAATATTTACATTTTTTTTTTTTACATTTTTTTTTTTGCACCACAACAGACCAGGAGGCCTAATTACAGTGGTGAATTACATCACAGAGCACCCAGGCTTGAGAAAAATCACATTTTTTAAATTTTTGTGTTCTCACCGGGAATCGAACCCGGAACCTTCCGTGCGTGAGTCAAGCGTCTTGACCACTACACCACGGAGGCCGCCATAAATAACACATAAGTATACATAATATCCAGAGAATAATATGTTAAAAAAGTAAGAGAAGCTTGTAACGAAAAACTCCCTCAGAGACGTGAAAAATGTCAATGTCCGAAGTAGTATTGTTCAACATAGAGATAGCCTTTCCAACAGGCATAACCTTTGGCAGGTTGGAATATGAACACATTGTTGGTTTATTAATGAACAAAATATTGATAAACATGCATTTGTATTTTTTAAGAAGTAAAAATTGACTAAATATCTACACTATACTATGAAGAGAGGAGGGGAAAAGAAAGAAGGAGGAAAAAGAAAAAACTTAAATATTCAGGAAGTGAATAAAGAAGAGGCGTCTCTGACATTACTGGGTAGATTATTGAGCACATTATATGTACAGTGGGTACATTATAGAGCAGCTACACTATTGTGAAAGAGGAGGCAGTTAAATAAAGCGGTGAAGAATATATCAACAGTTTTACAGTGAACACACGTGTGCAAACGAAAAAAAATAATATGAAATTAAAACAGATATATAAGGTATACATAAACAAGCAAACAAAGAATAAGAACTTGTGTGTATGTGTGAGAGAGAGAGGGTGAGGTTCTATGTGTGTGTATAAGGGTACGTATTTTTAAAAAAATATTTTCTTTTTGTACATAAAATTCGTTGTACATTAGCGGGCTTATTGCCATATGGCTATTTCTTCCCAGCAACCAATTAAATAAAAGTTTAATTTTTTTTTAAGTAACATATTTAATATAAAAAAATGCTAAAGAAACGTATCTAAAAATAGAAATAAACGTATCTATGAAATAAAGGCAAGATTAAGGAAGAGAAAGGAGATGTTTCTTCAGCCGTGATTTAAACAGGAGGTGTATTGGGGTGTGAAAGGGAGGGTGAAGTTAAGTGTTTATGTGAATAAGTATCTTTTTTTTTTTTAATTTGTCATTTATTTTGTAGAATTCCATATTTGTACTTTTAATATAAAAATCCAACACTGAAAAGGCGAAATGATTGTCAAAGTGTTTTTTTATTTTTGATTTTATAAAAATAAAATTAAGTGTTCAGTAGGCTCAAATCAGTGTATGATTTTTAAATTAAAAGTATCAATTTTGTCTTTAAAAAGTAACGATTTGTAAACATGGTGTTTGCAAAACTAAGACATTGCGACCATAATTGTAAAATAGAGTAGAGTTCGTAAACGAACATGGACTGTGAAATATCACCAAAGACTTTAATACTAGCATTAAGTATTAATTTGAGAGCTCGCATTTTAAAAATCATTTTGTTATAGGTGTAAATATAAAAAGAATATTGTATAGTTTTGGAAATACAAATAAGCAATACAAGCGAGCTAATCAGAATTTTGATGTTCATTTGTGCAAAGTGTGATGTTTTGCGTGAAATGAATGAGTAATGATTGTACCATAATATGTATGTGTAAGTAAAAGTAATTATCATAAAAGTGAATTTATTTAAAGTAGGAGACCTGTGCAATAGAGTGGGCCAATGATGTATGAAGTTTTTTATATTTTTAGACATTAAAGTGAAGGGGTCTAAAAAGTTGCATTTTGGATCACATTGAACGTAAAAATTATTAAAAAAAATATTCCATACTATTAAAAAAATATAACAGGGATGGAGAATACCTTAAATAAGGGAATATGGATGTCAAGGCTTTTACAGGGTTATGACCTTTCATTGGCTGGTTTAAGTAGCCACATTACACACTGTGTAACTTTCACCATTTTGCCTATGTTTGAACATCCATATTTCTTCAATTGTTCCATTTGTTGATTTTAGTATTCCAGTATTATTCATATACATTACTACTTTTAGCCCTTCCCACTTTCAACCCGTATTCCATACTACTTTTAGCCCTCAACCTAGGTTTGAAGTTTATCACTGTCTGAACATTTTGTTAATTATCTGTATGAATAAAATTATTAATTAGTTAGTAAAGATAAAACTTAATTACATTACAAATTTGAACACGTTTTAAATCTGCCGAAATGCGAAAAGTTTACACTCACGGAACTGATTACGTTGAGCGCCTGGCTAATATTGACGAAAATAATAGCTCATTAAAACAATGCTACCCATTTATTACAAAACAATATGCAACTCACGTCCTAACATACTTATTAAATCGGGTTTAATGCACTGATGACTGATTTTCTTACTTAAATATAAAATGACAGCTTATTTAGCGCAAAAAAAATACTTTTTCGAAAATTTCAAGCTCTGGTTGAGGGTCAAAAGTAGCATCGAATATTTTATTGATATTTTTTGCATTCCAAATAATTCAAAAGGCAACTTTTTAGAACCTTTTTATTACAAACTTCGGGAAAAAAATATCAGCCCACCCTATTATGCAATGGTTTTGTGGATAAAGATGCATAGGCACGGACGTATCCATAGCTTCCACATGAAGGATGTTTTAGAAAAATGAATATAAAAGGCTCGATGGGAACTTCTCTTCTGTGAAATTCTGTGTGAAATAAAACCAGAACCCTGGACGAGGTTTTAGACTCAATGGCTTCACTCGGATTTAATCCTGAATAAGAAAATCGAGTGGAGACAAATCCGCTTCGTTGTGTAGTGTTCACGTTCGTCTACCATTCTTGAGGTCTTGTGTTCGATTCGGGACGTGATGTATCGATTTTGAAGAATATTCAAACTGCAATAATATTTTGTTGTTCATCGACTGGAACCTGAAGCGTAAGACTCATCAACTTACCTTCCAAATAGGAACATAGTAATTTAGTTGATCTTTGTTTTTTAAGTACCTTATATTATTTGAGTAAAGGTAAAAAAGTCGTAGTATGTACCACCATTAGGATTTTCTAATTTCATTACATCTAGTGTAAACTACTTTCCGATGGGGGGGGATCGAACCCCCTAAACCCACGCTTGTGCATATGTAAATTTTTTTTTAATTCTGTAACACCAAATCTAAAAGTAACATAACATAATTATGGCTATGAACTAAATTTAATTGACAATATTTTGAATAAAAAACTTAAATTAAACTAAAGGAAAAAATACTTTTACAGTTCCCAAAATATTTCCGATAATTTTTTATTGAACTGGCGTAGAATTTTGTACATTAATTCATTTAGTAATAATATAGCACAAATTTTACCTAACAATATTAGGCCAGCTTTTTATACTAATAATAACATAGGTAAAATATTAACAAATTGTAAAGATAAGGATGATAAATTAAATCATTCGGGAATTTATAAATTAAATTGTTTAAATTGCCCAAATTTCTATATTGGAAAAACTTCACGTAAATTTAAAGTTAGGATCAAAGAAAATATAAAATGTCTGAGTTATAATAATTTTTCAGAATTCGCAAATCATCTTATATCCGAAAACCACGAATTTAATCAAGAAACGTGTGTAGAAATTTTGCATGTCAATAAAAATGGTTTTCGTTTAGATAATTTAGAACGATTAGAAATTAGTAAAGCCATTAAACAAAAACTTCAAATAATAAATAATCAATTCAATTTAACTTTGAGTCCTCTTTTGAAACTATTCCCGTTATGATTTATTTTATCTTCTTTCTCTCTCTTTCTTTCAATTTTCTGTTCCTTTCATACAATATTTTATTATATAAATAGCAACGCGTGTAATTATAAGTTAGTTAAATTCCTGACGATGAGGTAGTAACCTCAAAACCGGTCAAAGTGTAATTAAAAAAATTAAGTGGTTTATACAAATTTATAAACAAATAAGTGTAAAATGTCATACCACAAAGTGAAAAATGTTTTTGATAACAATAATATCTAAAAGTAACATTTTAAAGGGTAGATCGGGTATAAATGAGATCACTTTCTGAACAAATAATGCTCTCTTCTGTATAAATAAAACATGTCACCATGACTGTTTTTTTATGCACGAATAACAACGTGAAATAGTATGGTTATACAGGGTGTTCTTTACACCCTGACACATCCGAAACCACGATGATCAGTGTGACTAAGAAGACATATTGGCACATTAAAATAAATTTTTAGAACAAAAAAAATTTATAAAAACGAAATATTAAAAAAAACAAATGGTTGCTTACTTTTGCAATGGCGAAGCGAGGAGAGGAGAAGAGGGAGTCTGATACACCGTCAATTACATGGCCATGCCCCCCTCGCTTCTCCCCTGCAGAAATAAGCAACCATTTGTTTTTTTTATTTTTTTTTAATTCTGCGTTCTAAATATTGTTTTAAATATGCTAATATGTCTTCTTGCTCATACAGATCATTGTGGTTTCAGATGTGACAGAAATACAAGTTGTATTTTGTACTCAGAAATTGTTAAAAAATATAAAACTATGGATTAGTCTGTTAGAAATATCAACATTTATCCCCTGATAAACCAACAAAGAGAGTACAAAAAAAAGACCAACTAGGCATTTTTAATAATTATTGACAAAATGATAAACTAGATTTTTAAAACCTGTCCATTTTAAGTATATGAAACTATGATGTATTGGGCCGTAAACATAAGTTGTGTTCATTTTATTTCAAATTTACAAATGAGCACCAAAAATAAAACAAATGGTAAATGCTAAACGAGTACGTACTTTACAAGATATTGTACGTGGTTTAATGATACATGTAATATTTTATTTGATTACAAGCCTTAAAAAATGGAATCTCGAGTTGACAAAAGTGATCATTTTCGACACCTCCTTCTGGTCGCCTTCAATCAAAGGGATAAAACTGCCAAAGCTGCCCGCGATATTTGCGCAGTGTAAGGTGAAGATGCTATGAAATATTTAATCATTTTTTTTATAGAATAATGAAGGTGGATACATTATTGACTAATTATTTATCATTTTTTCGGGTCTTGTTCGCTTCATTTGGAAAAAAAAGTCAAAACTTTTGTTTACAACCAATATAATAATCAAACTATTCATTAAAACAAAGAGTAAAATATGTATTCTTGATCGCAAGTCTGCATTACGTGGAAGGTTAACAATTTGTTGACAAAACAAGATGAAAAAATAAATGTGATCGTAAAAAAACACAAAGACAGCAGCAGCTTTAAACGGGTGTAAAATATTTGGGCGAAATCACGAGTAATATTTAAAAAAATATCAGAACAATTTTGTGGCCCTTGTTGTTTCAAACAATATTTATTATTAGTGATCTGAAATAGAAACCGAGCGTTCTTAGCATGCAAACATATTCTATTTAATTACAAAGATACGTACTACATATCTGTTAGCATTTGATAAACACGAAGGACAGCCTTAATTGGCATCAAGGCTTGATGAATAATTCAAGTTGGCGTATCTCAAAGATGATAAATGATCTCATTCCCGGGGGAGGGAAATAAAGTGCACACTTCACTTTTATGCCTTAATAAAATTCTTAATAGCCGAGACATTGTTTTTCTTCATCGCATGAATAATGCTGCAGTACGCAGTGGGCGAGAAAAATATGTACATTTTTACGCCATAAAGAAAAGTGACAAACTCATGGCCGGAAAAACAGACTATTTATGGAATTATTTGACGTAGTAGGGTGTAAACGGGAATTGGTCGTATCTTGTAATATGTAAGTCAAACACTGATTTAATTCCAATTATTTTATTTTATTATTAATTTCTTTAAAAATGCCCTAACAAATTTGTAGGAATCAGGTTGTCGAGGATTGAAGCTCTTACCGCAGTTAGAGAATGACAGAAGACACGAGGCTGTGGTTTAATGCGTATTTATTGAATGGCGAATAAATAAAGCATTGAATTAAAAAGTGTTACGGCGATGAAGTGTTGAAGTAACTGTACTTGGACCACATGCTGGAGCTGAGTGACAGCGTTGAACCGACTATTCAGGCTGACTCGAGCTGACTAGGGCTGACTGGGCGTTACCACGCCATGTTGTCCCTTATAGGCCACGTTTCTTTGTTCTTCATATCTCAATTGTAAGAATGATGCTAATGTACTGCAGAACGTGTCTCTTGTCTTTATGTGCAATACTGACTTGCAGAATATGTTGTATTGGATTCGATATAAAATGATTGATAACTTGATATGATAACTTGCTTCATCGGTCGTCGCTCTATTTCAGGTGAAGTTATTTAGCACGTGTGGGTGTCATCGATCAACGGACTATGAATCCCACAAACCGAATCGATTTTTTATTAAATTAAACAAAAAAAATAATTTTCAAATCAATAAATATTACGATACCAACTAACACGAAGTTGTTCACAATGAACGCCAACTCAATATATAAAATAATTTATCAAAAATATTTTGCAGACAAGAACTTGATTCAACCCCTTTGGGAGTTATTGATATTAATATATCACAATAGAGGTGAAAAATATTTTATAGAAGGGAATATAGAAGGCTAGGCACACGCCCGAAAATATTTTTCAAAATTTAATTTTGCGTTGCCTAATATGTAGGTGAAATGATTCGGTCAGAACGTCTCCCGGATCAATAAAGGTTTCAGCTCTTTTACTTTACAAATATGAACATATAAAAAAGTTTGAAGGAATATAGATGTTCAAACAGAGGCAGAATGGTAAATATTACACAGTGTGTAATGTGGCCACTTAATACAGCCAATGACAGGTCATAAGCCCTTGAAAAGTCTAGTCCTCTATATTCCTTTCTAAAAGAAGTAATTTATCTCTTTTGTAATGTATTAAAACAGTTTATTTTGCAACACAAAAAATAACTGTTTGAAAAATCTCTCAATTTATAGAGCAGCAGCCTCTCATCTACCATTACGAGCGTTTTGAGGGTGCGGCTGTCAACCGGGGCCCCGATTACCATTGGAAATTAACATAGTTATCTTCAACTGGAAATATAAATACATTGAATTTTTTGTATAAAAATTTCTCCAAAATTTTGAAGTATCTTCATCAGTCACCTGTAATTGAAGTGTCTTCAAAAAAATGAGAAATCTAACATTAATTTTTTCATGCTGAAAATTTGCTTTTACTTTAAAGACAATTAAAAATAACTCACTTCTTAACTATACGTTGTTATCGGGATTCCTGGGTGCTCCTGATGACTCATGAGAGCCTTAACACAATTTGCCTCTCTTTCTCATCTGCTGGCTTCCGCCGTCCTGTAAGGCCGTCGATGATTATTTTTTGGCTTTGTTCAGCAAAACTAATGAACGCGCGATTGACGGGTCTCCAGGAGGTATCTGGTGATGTCCACATACTCCACTTAAAGACGGACGTGGAAAACAATTATTAAAATTTTATACATTACTTGTATCCTTATAAAATTGCTGTTATAACTACAACGTTCATAAAAATACAATTGTGTTTCTTACGCTAAATGCAATTTCGTTCGATTTGCATCTATTCAACAGAGTTTTGTAGCTAGGACTTTAAAATAAGAAGTATCAATATCAGTTAATTCACTTATCTGCATTAAATGGTACATAAGGTAGTGAATTCGTTTGGGCAATTTTTAAAAAATAAACATGATAAATCTATCAGTCTCACGCTCAGGCGTCTGGCCAGGCACTATGAAACATTTCTCAAAAAATCTACTTGTTTAATAAAAAAATAACATCAACTTTGCAGGGAATTGAACTAAGCATATCAGGCGTCGTTAGCACTAACCAGTTGATCACAGGATGGACCTTGATCGATTTAGTTTTTTTTTATTTTTTACCTGAGCCATCAAGACAAAAACACGCGTCCAAGTTTCTAGTTAATTCTTTTCCAAATCTAACAGTGCACTTCTCATAAAGCTTTTGTTAATAAACGATAATAACATGCTAAGGGTTTTAGCCCTTTTACTTCACAAAAGTCAACAGAGAGAAGAGTTGAGGAAATGTGGATGTTCAAACATGGCCAGAATGGTGAATGTAACACAGTGTATAAAGTGGTCACTTAAACCAGCCAATGACAGGTGATAAGCCCTGTAAATGCCTAGACTCCCTTTTTCCCTTCTCAAAAATATTTTTTTTCTCTCTGTTGCAACAAATTTAAATATGAACAACTCCTTAGGGTGAAAATCCAGCCGGTCTGCAAGCATTTGGACATACTCGAAACATTATTATAAAAATTTGTGAGAGATACTATTTTTTGAGAAACATCGAGTTTTTATTCTTTCTTTTAGGTTTTTTTGTTGTTTGTTATATTAAAATACAAATATTTATACTGGGTACTTTTTGTGTTGTACGTGCCGTAACGTGAAACTGATAAAATCATGTCTATCCACGCACTATTTGAGATTTTTTTTATTATTATTTTATTCTCATTTATGTTATGTTTTTATGCTATGTAATGTAAGAAAAAAAATCCATATATTTATTTTTGAAATATATTTTTCCGTTGAATAAAAAAATCACAAAAATCTTTTATTTACGTTTATTTGTGCTAAGCACAGTAATGATTTCCACGGAGTCACAAACATATATGATATGTAGAATGCAACATAATTCGTCTTTTATATATTCAAGTATGACGTTTTTTGTGATTGTCATTAACTATGTTCCTGGAAAGCTTTGTAGTTTTTACAACACGCTACTAAGAAAAAAATAATATACTGGGAAAGGGTTATATCCAAACTCTAAACACGGGAAACACATTATTTCGTGTACCCTTTATCTGATCCTTTATTATTCAATGTCCTAAAAAATAATATATTATTAAGCGTGTCTCACGGAAAACTTTCCGCCTTTTTCATCATTTAGAGACAGCAAGCACGAACAATTTGTAAAATAATGTACTCTGTTGTGCTCAGTATTAGATATTTAAAACTCAACGATATTTATTTTGTATCACCAATTTTGTCTTGATAATTGTTTGTTCTCATATTGGTCAGAAACTGGTACGAGGTCGTCCAAAAGATCATGTGCAATTTATGGTACAATAATTTTTGTGCCAAATATTGATTTGTTTTTTGTTTTACACTGGGCAAATTCACAATTGAAAATTGCGTATAAGCATGCGCAGTTAGTAGATATTTTCAGCACCATGATATAAAACGGGCAGTTGCACAGTTGATAAAATGAACTATTCTGTAACAACGTGACTACTGATTACTAAAGAAATTGGTACTCTGAATAATTATTATAAACTTATTTTAATAATCATTTAAAGGAATTAAAAATAAAAATAACGTATAATGTCAATAAATACTACTACCACTTAGGGTCAGTTGCACGAGTAAACATTATTTAAATTTTTTAATTTATTATTATCTCCATATCAAAATGAATTAAATGTGTTCCTATCTCTTTTTAAAGCAAACAATTTAATCAGTTTTGACTAAAACGCTACCATAATTTAATTATTTTAGATGTTAAACTTTAAACTTTTTTGATTTCACTGTTTTTTGTGCATTTGGCCTTGATATATGAAGTTGTTGAATATTTAACCAAAATAATGCGGAAAATTTGTTCTTTTTTCAATACTTTTTAAAGCAAGTCTGCGTTGGTTCTTATTCCACTTCGCGGTGCATAGCCGTAAAATTGTCACAAACTTTTTTCATAAATAATAAAACTCTCACAAACTTGACTTATTGTTTTTATAAGAAAAGCTGAAGTTTATATTGAAATTTATTTGTTTTATTAGAATTTTAAATCACCTGATATTTTATGAGCACGATGTTTTTACTTTAAACTGACAATAACAAAATAATTTACATTTTTTATGAGATTAAATAAATGTTTTGATAAATACCCATAAAATAATAATTTTTAGAAACATACAAATGAAACATTTATACTTAATAATGTAAAGGTAAATTTAATTATACAACTAATTGACTGGGATACTTTAAAAGTGTTTTTGACTCGATTGCTGCCCTCAGGTAAAAATCCTGAATGAGGAAGTTTTTTATTTGTTGAAAGACTACTAAACTTATTCAAACATTTTTTTATCCATTTTTCCGTAGGGCTGAAGTTCCTCATTATGAAGTTGGGTGGAGATACGTCTTCCTCGTTGTGAATTCGTTGGCGCATTTGTCTACTAATCTTGAGGTCCTCGGTTCGATTCCTGGCACGATGGACGCGAAATATTGCTTTCAGTTGTTTAAACGGCAATATTTCATTGTTCCCGGACTTGCACCTAAAGTGTAGGACTTCTCACTTTACTTTCTGTAACATATTATTGAAATACACTGCTTTTGGTTTACTAATGCAATGCCCTATACACCACTGGTTGCGTATGTTAATGATGAACATCAACCCTGATGACGGACGATGTAATGCTATCCGAAACGTCGGAAAAGAGTACAATGTGCATCTGAATGATCGTGAAAATCTAAGAAGTTTTATCATAACGAAATGATAATTGAATGTAGTTATGCAGAAAGCAGCCAGTCCACAATTTTGGAAAAAAAATGGTTTTATTTACTGCAATAAGGTCAATTGAAATTGAAATTGGCAAAAACAACTAAACCACTTTTATACAAAAAACAGTAATAACCACTTTCTGAAAATGGTGTTGATTATAAAAACGACATTTCTCAATTTGCAGAAAACACCCACAGCACTAGAAAAATCTTACGGTAAATATTAAATAAGTTAAAGTGGATAAATACATAATTATTTTTATTTTAAAAATTCATTGATTTAAATTAAGAATGTCACTTCACACATTTAAAGTTTGTTTGAAGTATCAAGTATTAAATCAGCTAAAGAATCTGTATAGTTAGCCTATGCTTTTTACTTAATCTAAAAAATCTATCATCTGTCTTTGCTGCTTATTTCTGTTCCTTATATTTTTTTATTCCTTTGTAAAAATTTCTTTTAATTCTAATGTTTATAATGGACTTTGTCCGTAAATAAATAAATAAATAAATATAAGATCTGGCAGTTTTGCATATTTCAAGTTGTGTTAAGCCAAACTTTAGAAAATCACAAAAATATCAATAAGAAGCAATGAAATTATTTAAGTTATTCTAACAAATAAATTAAATGATTCTCTACGATTTAGTTCCCTAATATAAATATTATTTTTTTAATATTCATATACATAGAGACTTTAAAAATCGTTAAGTCTGGTCTAATACATTATTAAAATGTTATTTGTGTTTAAAAAAAACGAATACACGCATTATTTATCATTTGTCAAAGCAAACAATATTCAACTGTTTAGTTGATTTGTAAAAAAGTGCTACAATCTCAGTTTCACTTTTCTAAAGTCGGCTGATTTCTGCAAAATTACGTTGAATTTTTACTTAATTTTCGCACCATTTTGATTAAACAACAATGACGGTACAGTGAAATGACACAAAACAATATTCTGACAAATAATATAAATATATAAATCAGCAGATAGAATTTAAAAACTCACCCTTATTAGCCCCCTTAATTACACCCTGTACATTGTAATAAAACAATAAATATTTTTCATATAATAGAATATTGTCTTAAAGTACACCGCCAACACATGTTTCAATCATTTGTCTCACTATGTTCCATTGCAATATTGCGTATTTTATATTTTTCAACTTATTTTTAAATGTACCTACACTTAAGATAATATTTAGTTTTAAATAAATTATCCATACACTGTATAATATTAACATGTCTGAAGATGTCCATTAGAGGGTGAAAGCGCGAATTGGTCAAAATAAATAAGTGGAAGTGTACCAAGTATTTTTAAAATTAAAAACTTATATGTAAATATAAGTTATTACATCTTCATAAATATATATGTTTTGCAAAATTTTCGGGCTAACAATGGCACTGTTCCCTCACGTGGATACTCGTCTATAATTTGAGTGATTGCAATACAAGTGGCTTAGATACTTAGATTTTCGTTAGCTTAACTACTACTTAGAAGTGAAAACATAATATTTATCATTTCTGGGAACATGTAAGTAATACGATATGTTACTTCACGTGCTTAAACACATTACCGCTCAGAACAGCGTTCTATTATCGATCTGGAAGTTCAAAAGACGACCGCACCGCAACGGTTCACGTAACTCCAAAGGTTCGTGATTTTAGGCGCAACTTAGACTCCCTGCGAATATTGCATGAGTGAAACGTGTCCAAATATCATTATCTACAATCTAGCTCTGTAACGAATCGCGAAGTTTTTTTATAAGCGTAAAAGTGCTTGCAATCTATTTTAAATAATTAAATCACGAACTTACTTACAAACTATGGTTTACATAATACGTATTCTATATAAACAATTTGTGTACGGTTTTGCAAGTATTATATAGGTTACTTCAGTTCAGGGCTGAAATACGGGAATAAGTAAATGGGAAAGGCGTAACAAACCTAAGTTTAATGTTTCCAAGTGTTCGGTCACGTCTTTCACCAGGGCCAAAAAAACTCTATTTTTTCGCTACAAAATGAATGACCAGAATCTAATACGAACATCAAAAGTTAAGGATCTGGGCGTTAGATTTGTGAGCACCCTGACATTTCATGAACATAAAGAGACAATCAGTGGTAATGCATCGAAGATGTTGGGATTCATTCTGCGTACTGCCGGAGTTTTTGAAAATACCCGCGTACTGAGAACTCTTTACAACTCCTTGGTGCGAAGTAGACTCGAGAGTGGCTCGATGATTTGGGGCCCACATGAACTGAAGTACTCTCTTATGATAGAGAAAATCCAAAAAAAGTTTCTGAGATATCTCTACATGAGAGAGTGCGGGTATTATCCTTGGCTCTATTCGACCGAGTTTCTCCAGGGTATGCTTGGCTACAACAGTTTGGAGTCTAGAAGAAATGTGTATTTGACTACACATTTTTATCGATTGTTGCGCGGTATGATCGATAATCCCGAGATTATGATGAGCATTGGTTTGTATGTTCCTAAGACAGCGTCAGCATAGATTGTTTCATATTCCGATGAACAGGACTAACCTGCATATGGTTAAGCCTGTTGGAAGGGCTACTGCTATAATGAACAACATCACTCTGGATATTGATCTGTTCCATTTACCCGAAGGGGTTTTCCGGAGCAGGATTCTCCTACTACTTTGACATGAATGTCTTTTGTGTATTTTTATTATTTTTTATAAAATAATCTGTACAATTAAATTTAATTTAATACGGCAATTATTGACAAAATATTAAAATCCATTCTTGCCATATTAAAAATAAAACATAACAAGTTAGTGTTTGACTTTTGAAAATTACAAGAAAATATTCCTACCTGCTTCACTTGATACAAAAATATATGTTTTAAATTTAAATATTATACATTAACACTATTATAATCTATTTGGAATTTTACCAATTGTCTGCATACACAATTAACAATATAATAATCTATTTTAAACATAAGAATATTACTATATTGTAATAAAAATTAAGTAATTATAAAAATAAAATCATAATTCCATGTCTGCCCACTAGTTGGAGAATATGGTGTCCACGAAGATCCTCCAGATATCTCTGTTGGCTGCCAGCTCCTGTGCATAACGATGAATGACAATATTCGACAAAAGCCCTATATACGAGTATAATTTGCCAAACTTACAGTGATAGTCGTAGGGTTCATTTAAATTAAAATCGCCATATACGAAATTGAACGCTTTTTTAAAAAGTAATTTGTTTATAAGGAAAAAAAATGCTTTTTGTATGATTGAAACCGCTTAAAAGATCTACGGTCTTTAAACCCAGTTCTGAAATGAGGAGGAATATACTTTCAGCGTTACTTAGTAATACTCCGTACATTTGCTGTTCAATCCATTATTTCTTCTTAACCCTTCTGGGCCTAAGGGGAACATCTAGAGTTCCCCAGGTAGCATAGTTTTTCAATAACACTTTTTGCATTATTTAATTTTTTGCTTAATTTTATTCCATAATGTTAAGAATGAATCGAAATTATTAAAATATTTCTTCGGAATTTTTTTTCGATAATAATACACGTTATTAAAATAATTCGGAGAATCAATTTGTCTTAACTTTCATTATTCAATATTCACATTTCAACATTACAATTCGTCGCTTTACCGTTTAATATTTTTTAAATGTATAGTTTAGTTTTTGCACTTTTTGCTGTTTGGGCGCAAATTTCCAGCCGTAATCACAAAAACACGGATTTCATGCTTTACATTTTACATACATTCCCGCTCCTAACTCCCCACTTACAGCCGAGCTAACACGTAGCAAGATTTTTGATCAGTGTTGTGTAACGCGTGGCAAAGAGATCGGTGCGATGTCATACAGCGTCCTACCGCAATAATATTTTATGAAAAAATGTATGAATTTCGCAGAAAACTAAACTTGTTATGAAACAGTTTCTTAACACTACTAGCCTATCATAATGTTTTTTTAATGTCATAATTATAGAATGCATTTTAGCTATGGCATTTCTGGTACTCCCCTCAGAAACTCGCGGATTTTTTCCACCTTCAGGCTCGGAAAGGGTTAAATGATGGGAAAACTATTTTTTAAGTGTATGGTACTCGTACCATATAAAAGCTCTGTCATTAGTTGGCATATCCCGAGGCACCCAGTCAATGACCCCACGTACATACAAGAAATCGTGTTTCTATTGAATTTTCGTATAAAATATTCAAGGGGATTGATTAATGGCTATTTTTCCAGGAATAGAATAATAGTCTATGTGTATAGGCCAAGAGAGCGAATTAGAGATATTGGATTAAAATAATAATGTAGTTTGGGCTGATTTTTCTTCATTGCCAAAAGAAGCTCTGATTATAATTTTAAAACAGATTGTTTATTTGTATTTTTTTTATTAAAGGTTTTTAGCAAATTTTACTTTCATTATTTTCTCTGAAAGAGGAGAGTTTAGCGTGTATAAGAGTTAATGGGGGATTCACATCGTGGTTTGCAATCTCAAAAGGCGTAAAACAGAGATGTGTAATGTCACCACGTTTGTTTAATCTTTTTTTTTTTTAAATGTTATTACTCTTTTATTTATTTTTTTACATCTGAGCATGTTTTTCATTCTTTATTTTAATTCTTAATTTTTAATTACTCTTACAAATTTTCTTCATTTTTAATAAAATTCCCTTTGTAAATACTCACTTCAAACTACAAACTTTATAATATCTTTTTTTTACTTAAATTTTAATTTGTAAACAACTTTCATTTATGTTTTTCTTTTTCCTTCTCTTTTTTATACTTTCATAATTAACCTTACATATAATTGCTTTACAATATGGAAACTTCACTGGTCCATTAGAGTTAAGTCTAATTGTGTAAAATATTAAACTTTGTAACTGTACTGTATAAATAAAATAAAAAAAATAAATAAAATAAATAAAATAAATAAAATAAATAAAATAAATAAAATAAATAAAATAAATAAAATAAATAAAATAAATAAAATGAATAAAATGAATAAAATGAATAAAATGAATAAAATGAATAAAATGAATAAAATGAATAAAATGAATAAAATGAATAAAATGAATAAAATGAATAAAATGAATAAAATGAATAAAATGAATAAAATGAATAAAATTGATAATTTAAATAAATAAATACGTGGACGACTTTATGAAAGAGATGGAATGTATGGATATTGAAAACGAAAATTGATAATTTTGCATTGAGTTAATTGTTGCAGGCTGGCGGTGCAGTTTTTTTTAGCAAGGAATAAAAAAATATTTGTAACAAATGGTCTCTAAAATGTACGATATATGCCAGAAGAGCGAATTAGAGATGAACGAAAGTAAGTCAAAAGTGAGGTTACTGATTGCACAATAAATGTAAACGATGAATGTCTTAAACAAGTAGAAGAATTTGTTTTCATGAGAAACATGTTTGTAAGACATAGAAGAGTAGAAAAAGATACTGAAAGGAGAGTGAATGCGGGCAACATCATGAACGGCGCAATGAGCACAGTAATTGCTAATAAACATATGTCAATCGAAGCTAAACTGGCAGTACACAACTGTGTTTTAGTCCCAACACTTGTTTATGGGAGCAAAACATGGAACTAGCAGAGGAAGGATGAAAACAGAATGAATACGGCTGAAACTTTTAGACGAATGTGTGGAATATCAATGAATCACATGGTTACGAATGATGAAATCGGGCAAAAGTGCACATTTGAGACAAACATAATTGATAAGATTAAGAAATGGTCAATGAGATAGTTTGGTTATGTAGAACAAATGGATGACGAAGGAACGGTAAAATATATAGTGAGAACAAATAGTAACGTAGAACGAGGGTGAACAAGGAAGACGTGGCATGATCAGATTAACCAAAACCTTTAGTCTGGTCATGTCAAAAGCAGATAGAACCGAAGAGCATGTGTGACAAGGTGTATGAATGTGGAAGAAGCTAGGATTGTATGTGAGGATAGACGTGTATGGTGGTCCATCTTCTCTGCCTTCTCCTACGAGGAAATGGCGTGATGGAAGTAGTAGACTTATTTTACAATGTTACAATCAAAACGAACTCTCTAAATTAACCGATAAAGGCTCTGAACTTTTGACATTGAATGTTTCGTATTTATAGAATTTTTAGGAGTGATATCATAATATTATTAAATCAATTTACGTTTAACAATATTTTATATTAAACCAGCCAACGACAGATCATAAGCCCTGTCAATGCTTTGACTTCTATATTCCCTTCTCTAAAATGTTTCTCATCGCTGTTGTAATATGTTAAAATCTGTTTTAAGAGCTTAATACGGACTGAAATTTAATTTGGATTTATCCCATGCAAGTTGTCACAACACATTCATACAAATTATAGCATAACAATCTAATGTGTGATCTCAGCTGAAAATCGAACTTGAAACCTCCATACTTGAGGTAAGTTCTCAGCCAACAGAAGTCAACATTTTACATTTTTAATTTAAAAACTTAACATATTTCATTAAGATTAAATGTTTAAATTCGTCACGAACCAAAGCAGTTATTTTTCGTCTAGTTTTATAAGTGAACGGGCTCTAGAATTACACTTTTAAAATTAATGTTTTGAAAAATTAATTGCCCTTACCATTTACACTTTCAATACGTAAATGCCTGTTATCGGTGCAACATAAACCACCCTTTCTACGAGTTAGAGCCTAAATTATTTATTTATCCAGTTCAAAAGTGGATCACTTCAGTGTATCGTTCAACGAACGGCAAAATAAGAATCATCTTCCCTTTCGTCTCGGAACCAAATTTTACACGTAACCTGCAGAGCAGATAAATCTTACAAACGCAAACTTCCCGACCCAACATCCGATAGCCCTTATCTTTCCGGAGTTCACCGGAACATTATAAAAAAAGAAATATTCCAGATAGTAGTCGAATTTATGTTTTACTTAGATATTTAGGGCCTTTTCTGGCTTTTTTTTTCTTGTTTTTATCTGAAATACTCGATACACTTAAGTTTTGTGCTTTCTATATTGTCTCTGGTTAATGTTGGGTAAGATTCAACTTGATGTAAAATATTATTATAAACAAAGATTAATTTACATTTTAACTTTAAATTTATAATTCTGCTTGTATTAAAATCTGTAAATTTAATTATTTAATTTTTATTATGTATTTTGTATATTGATGCGTGTCATCATATGAACATATCTGATTATGTATTGATTTGTAAATAAGAGTCCCGACTTAACACGGAACTTTTTAGCAAGTCGGGACATAAACTATTGAAAATTGTGTTAAAATGAAATTTTATTGGGCGTTTAAATAAATGAGCATGTCGATAAAAATTTCTACAGAGACGGAAAACCTCAATTAGAAATAGAAAAATGCATTGTAATGTAAAAAAAATATGCAGACCTATGAACAGAAATGTAAAAATTTGAAATATAGGCCAAATAGTTAATTTTACAATTCATATACTGATCATCTATAACAATGATAGGACCTTATTGTTTTTTTTTTAAATGTATTTATTGAAAAAATTGTTAAGAAAGTAGGTATTATTCCGTATCAAAATAATGATATGGGGTTCTATATTATCTGCGTATCTCTATGTAAAAACAGCGTGATGGTTTGTGT
Source organism: Micrasema longulum (assembly GCF_059751315.1). NCBI lineage: Eukaryota > Metazoa > Arthropoda > Insecta > Trichoptera > Brachycentridae > Micrasema > Micrasema longulum. The sequence continues at coordinate 366,371 of NW_028277412.1, forward strand.
GTTTTTATTTATGTAAAATTTACTTCTATAAAGCAGAAATTAATATAATCAACTTTAAACTGAAGAAATATCTGTCCATTACCGGGGTACTACCCTATCTTCTTTTATCGATTCTTCTTGTAGAGTGTTAAGTGGGTGTCGCTAAAGTGACCCCTCGGGTTGAAGGCGCCCACTTGTCGGTAAGAAAACACTTCGAGTCAAGATCTGATATTGACAGCGACAAGACATTGTCCTTATAAAAACCAATCAACAGAATCGACTCAGTTGTTCTTTGAGAAAAATATATATTTTTCCATGAAAAGTTAAACGTTTAATTTAAAGTTGAAATCCATTATTGTGAATTTAAATTAAACAAATTATTAATTTATTGTATTTTTTATTCTTACTTATTTACTATGTTATAATTCATTCTATACCTTTGAGTATAAAATATGGGAGTCCTCTTTTTGGCATTTTGAAGTCTAAAATGCAGAAACTATCGCAATAAGCTATTTTATACGTAAATAAAACACCAAAGTCCACATTCGTCATAAAAATGATTTTTTAAAGTTGAAGTACAAATCTGAAGTCCACTTTGTTTTAATGCAAAAAACATCAATGTTACAAAACTTGGTTTGCAAAAACTCTACATTTTTTTAAACAAATATATTATTATAAATATATAGTAAAATAAATAAAAATTGGATAAGTTATTTTTTGTTTTGTACACCATTTTGTAAAAAGGACCAGAACTATATTGTTATGGTATTTGTTACAATCATTATAATGTTAAGTTTTTGCAAACCAAGTTTTGTAAAATTTCCATTGAAAATAAACGTACAAATGCCATTTTTTATTTAAAAATGATAAAAGCGCCATCTATGAATATTTTTTTAATTCAAATTGAAAACATACTATACATTATTTTGTATAATATTCCCAGGGAGTTTTTGTAAAAAACTTATTTAGGGACATGCAGATAATAATATTTATTCACAGATGTTTTTATATTTAAAACTATAACATTATTTACAAACGTAGAATAAAAATTATGATCCACTAAAAATTAAAAGGGTATGAAAAATAATAAAAAAATACAAAATAAACATAATACAAGGTATGGAAATGAATTCAAAATTATAAATACATAATACAATCTACAAATCAATAAAAAAAAATTTAAAATATAAAAAGTTTAAAAAATACATTTATGTATATGAGATTGCAAATGTTAAAAAATTAAAAGTTTTTTAAATTAACAAAATACATGCACCTAATGTAGGTTAAAAAAGTGTCAGAAGCTTTACATATACATAATACAACATAAAAATGCATAAAAAAGCATTAAAATCATTTCAAAAGTATTAAAAATTACATATACCAGCAAAATCGGTAAAATATTTAGAGTTTTATGTTCAAGACGCGCATTCTCTGGATCAACTAACATTATTTATTCGAAGTACTTCTGGAAAAAAATAATTCCTTGAAACCTATGTATTGTAAAAATCTAGTACCAAACTTCGTAGACTTCACAGATCCTATATAAATATTATTATTTGATTGAGTACTGTACTGATGGATATCTCTATTGGAAGCGGACTTTATGTTACTGTGCATTGAGTCGAAAGTTGAATTACTTTTATATTTTAGTTTAGAATCACCTTAAGGTACAGATATACAATCCAAAATACTACATTGTCTTCAAACGTTTGGCCATACTCAAAATTTTGCGGCTTATGTTATGTCATCATTATTATCGAACACAAATCCACACTTGATGGCGCATAGGCCACTGCGCTGGAACAGCATATGTAGTGTATCTCAATTATGTTTTACAGGAAGGTAAGGTGTCTTACGCTTTATGTGCCAGTTTAGGGGAAGTAAAATACTGCAATGTAAAACCACTTAATTAAAATATTTCATGTCCACCCTCCCAGGAATCGAATCCAGAACCTCAAGCACCGTGCATTTAAGCCCCAACAAACGTTCTTTCAATTTCTTTTTCAGGATTTTTATCTACCTGAGAGGATCCACCGAGCCAAAAACACTCGTCTAAGATTCGGGTTCTATTTCACACACAAAACAATATTCTTCATCTACCCGGAAGGAGACAAGAAATAATGTAAAGTTGTGAACATGACTTAAAAACAAATTATATAGTCGAATTCGGGTTATTTATCTTTCTACGAATCTTTTCAAATGGTTAGATAATGACGGTAGGAAATCACTGACTTTCCACAAAAAACCGCAAAAACAAGATTTTATGTAAAGCATCGTCGGTGTAGCCAAAAAATTTTTTTCCGAAGGTTTTTCTCGTAAAGCATTAACATTTATATTGCAGGAGGTGAATAAAGGGTGGAATTCATAAAATACAATAACAACATTTTATTCTTTGCCAGAAACGTATCAGTATTCTTTTACCACACTGTTGCCAACGCACGCCCTCGGACTCGAAGAGACAGGGGTGAATTCTCCCTTTAATCGATTATTTGCAGCTTACCATATTTTTTGACATCGAAAGTGATTAACATAATATTACAAAAGAGATGAAAAACATTTTAGAGAAGGTAATATAGAATTTTAGGCATCTACAGGGCTTATGACCAGTCATTGGCTGGTATAAGTGGCCATTTTACACACTGTTTAGTATTCACAATTCTCCCATATTTGAACATCTCTATTCCTTCAATAATAATAATAAAAATAATGGTTTATTAATGTTATGGGGTGGCCTTGGTGGTTTTGTAGTAAAAGTCTTCTTTTTACTTAGTATGGTATATTTACAATATATACAGAGGAACAATGGTAACAAGTGGACAAGTGTCTACAGAGGAGGCTAGCTCAAAAACACCTTTTGGTCTAGGTATGTGGGGGTACCTTGTGGCCAGTAGGTAGGTGTTGTATTGGGATCAATACAACCCTTACATACACCTCTTACAATTAACAAATATTATAATATCTTTATCTTCCATATACATATTTAGGTAATAGATTTCTCTGGATTATGTCTAGTCTGCCTAACTAGGTACAACCTGTTTTAAGGCAGATATTTTTATGCAAAAATAAACAAAAACATGACTACCTACTAGTTAATTGATTAAAAAGTTATACAATAAATATACTATTTATTATTTTTAAATGTTTTTTAGTAAGTTTTCCGATTTTTCAAGTCCCTTTCTGTACCTATAATTTGTTAATAAATTTAATTAATATTTTTTTTATTTTGGTTATATTGTTTTATTTCTATGTTTGCCATGTGTAAAAATGCTTGCTTAGCATAAAAAAACAAACAAAATGTTTATATTTTATTATCACATTATAAAATCTAAAAATGTTTAGTATACTATTTTGCTCAATATTAATCTCCTCCGGGATAACGGAAGGATAATGTGTATTATAATATGCACGATCCGGCAAATTTAGGGCAGGATCAGTGGTTAGACCGTGTAAGGACCTTACTTACGTAATAAAATAATTTACAAGTTTACTCATTACCTAGAGAGCTTACATAAAATCTCATGAATTTTATAATGGCATTAACCCCGCCCGGTCAATAATAAAAAAAGAAAAATACATTTATGCATAGGATTTTTTCCTCCAAGTTAGCCGATAATGCACTTACCTCCAATGCATAAATTCCTAGACATGATTATCAGAAAAATTGCATAAACGATTTTCTTGCATGTTCAGGTATTGGTTGTCGACATGAGTTGTGTCCATTTTTTTCAAATTTAAAAATAAGCTTCAAAGGTAAAACAGAATGGTCAATAATTATATTTCATTCGAAAGAAAATTTTCTGTTCAACAAGATATTGTATTTGCTATTACGTTATTTATATTATTGTATTTGATTACAAGCCATTAAAATGGAATGTCAAGTAGACGAAAGTGAGCATTTTCGACACCTCGTTTTGTTTGCGTTCAATTGAGGGAATAAAGCTGCAAAACTGCTCGCGATATTTGTGCAGTATTTGGTGAAGATGCTATGAATGAAACGACAGCTCGTCGATGATTTTTGTGTTTTTTTTTCTTTCAGTGCTGCGGAACAGCATTTATTAATTATCAACAATGTTTTGAGTTTCTTAAAATTTTTGTAGATAAGGACTGGATTCAACCCTCTCGGGAGATGTTAATATTAACATAACACAACAGAGATGAAGAACATTTTAAAGCAGGGAAAACAGAAAGTCAGAAAAAAGAGAAAGAAAAAAGAAAAATATAGATGTTCAAATAAACGTAGAATGGTGAATGTTACACATGGTGCAAAGTGGCCACTTAAACCAACCAATGACATTTAATAAACCCTTTGGATACCTTAACTTCTATATTTCCTTCTTTAAAATGTTATTTATCTCTGTTGTATTATGTTTATTGATTAATTTATTTATTTATTCATTCAAAATTACACTCGTTTAAATATAAGTGAACTTATTAAGACTTTTTAGGCTGTGCCCGTGTCAATGTAAATTATAAATTATATACATTTAGATTCATACATAATCAAATATATAAAATAACAGTATCATTGAAATAAATAAAATAAAAGTATAACAGGAAAATATAGTAGTATTGAAAAAAAATAAAAAAATAGTATCATTGAAATCAATAGAAAAAGAATACGTGTATAAAAACATTATTGAAATGATAATTGAGATATGGTTTCTATAAACTCACTCTATACTGTAGTGAGAAATAGGAGTAATAAATAATATGCCAAATAAGATTAAGTGCTTAGTTAAATAATACAAAAATTCATAATGAAAAAAACACACAAATCTCGAAATATATAAAAAGCAAATAAAAGTAAAAGTATGTAAGGAAAGCAAATTTGTCAATTTTCGCTAATTGGTAATCTCGAACTTTAAAATTTGACGACCTTGTCCCTATTGATGTGCAGCGACTAATTACAAACATTTTTCTTAAATACATGGGCGCTTGTGGAGTTTTTTATGACTGCAGGACGTTGACTAAAAAAATTGGGAGCCAGGAAGGTAAAGTTTCTTTGAGCTAGCTTGAGTGAGTGGTAGGACCAAGGTATGTAATCCTTCCCGCTGATCGCGTCTGTATATTTTGCTGTGTTCTGTTATTATATTTGGAAACATGTTATATTTTTTGATACTCACTCAGTTTAGAGTACTTTTGATCTGAAGTATTTTTTTTAACAGGTTTATTCTGCACATTAACATAATATATGTATACCTATGTATAAAATGTATTTTTTAATAACTGTTAAACATATTTACCATAAATTACTACGAAAACTTTTTTTCGGTACTTTTTAATTATTTGAAGATCTTCTATGTCAATAATGGTTTTCGGGAGATTATTGAACAACCTTTGAATAACGTTATTTTATGTTCGTTCTCCGAAGTAATTTGTAATTTATAAAGGATTTCGCAATCAAACAGATTTTTATATCTATTTATTATTTATACTAATTTGATCTGGTTATTTCGTTTCGTCCGTTCGCCTGTCTTGTTCTTTCATCTCGCCTGCGGTCTTCTGTTTTACATCCCTCTCGAGAGATAAGTTTAAATGATTCCGAGGAAGGGATAGAGGTTGGCCCTTATCGCTGTTTCGCAACCTAGATCCGTAACACAATGAGACGGTAAAGATTTAGCGATATCAAAGGTTTTCCTGGTTATTATGACTTGCGTTATTTCTAAGTCAGTGTATATAATCAGGATTAATTTTTCAAACTTTTAGTTTTTTTAATATTTACCCAAATAAACAGAATTTTGAGTGTATCCAAATGTTTGTAATGTAATGTAATGTATTTATTTCGATTGTTGTAAAAAAAAACCCGAACAACTAGTTATAACTTACATTAAACTGTACAAAAATAATTTAATCACAAGTGATTAAATTAGACGAATTCATATTTTTTTATTATTTTAACCTAGCCGGACCGAAGGAGGAAATTCGAATCCCCCATAGACCGATTTTAATTCGGTAAGTCGATCGGTAATTTGCCCTATATTTTTGTTGCTATCGTAAACATAACAGAAAGAAGCATTTTTCTGTTTTTTATTTCAAATTTTTCAAATCGTTTAATATTAAAACAAAAATATACGTAAATAATACAAGGGTCTATTTTACTTTACGTACATTAGAATTCGGAAAACTAACAAACATTAATATAATACACGAATAAGTCAAATATGTGTACCTGCAAACATTAATAAATTATTGCACGATAATAAACACTTCCAACAGGTGGGGTGGGGCAGTTAGTAAAACGGCCAACTGTGAAACTGGCGTCTCGAGTTTAATTTCCGCCAGTTGCAAGAAAATATCCTAGAGAGATATTTTTCTCAATTGGTCTGGGTGTTGTGGTGTATTTTTCATTACCTCTTTCCATATTCTCTCTATCCCACCTGCTGACAAGCCTTAAAATAAAGGCTTAGCGGTATATTCCTTTAAAAAAAAAATTACTCTCGTGATATGTTCGTGAGATGATTTCGTTTATACAAGTAGGCGCTGGGGTCGTTTGGTCCCCCCCCCCCCCGTTCGGATCACGTGTATTTTTTTAATGCTAAGTTAGAAAAAGGTTAAATAATGCGCGTGGTGGTGAGGGTAATAGTTATTTCACAGAGATAGTCTGCCCGTCTATCTCGGTGGCGATGTCTTGGAACAATTTTTGTCCTACAAATTCCTGTTTACACATGGACAATGGTTGAGTCCGGGAACAAAACAATATTGTATTGTCTACGTGTAAACGGCCTTTGAGTGTCAGGTGCCAATCCGGGGTGCGTATTTATTTTATTTATTTATTTTATTAACATAAACGGCAAATCTGCCCTTTTACAAACATTTAAAATACAAACATATTTGGCTTAATATTTTTTTTAAACACAAATTTCTTTATACCCAAGATTTATAAAAAAAAATAAACTTTTAAATTGTACAAGATTTTTATACAAAAAATTAACCTAAAAATTATACAGCATATTCACTAGAAAGTTTAAATAATAAAACATTGTACAGTAATACAACAAGAAAATCATAAGTACTGTTTCATACAGCTGGGCAAAGTGAACCAAAATCTGTATATATTATGAAATGCATGAATAAATAAATATAATTATCGTTCACCATCTTTGAAAAAGTTCAAAAGGTGTGTTCTATAGGAACAATACCCTACAATAAATATATCAGATACATAAGAATTACTATTGCCGAGTTCATGAAGACTATTTAATACGGCATTACAAGTATCCACTGTTGGGAAGTTTATTTTTATCTTCAATTTTATTTAAAAAGTAAAATTAAGGATTCTGTAAAATATAATATGAAATGAAAAATAATAATATGTGCACATTTTTTTTTCTTAACATGTTGAATTTCAGTTTACCGACAAATATATTTTACCAATTAGTCAATACAATTAACAGGTCATATAACAGGGCATAAGCCCTGTAAATGCCTAGACTTCCATATTCCCTTATTTAAAGTATTTTCCATCCCTGTTGTAATTTGTTAATCACTTAATATACCAATTTTCGTACATAAATATCGATTTTATTTTATACTGTCTTGATATGTACCGATGAAGATAGCGTTTGTAATAGCGGCCCAGGGACAGTGAATATACAGATATTAGAGTATAAAACAACCTTATTAAGCTTTTTGTATGTTAACTCTCCCAGAAATCGATCCTACAATCTCAATAATAAATTAAATATACACATAAAAAAAAATGACAAATACGCATCGGTAAATATATACCGTCTTATTGTAATCGAGGGCTCGCTACCGTACTCTACCTACGTCAGTCATCCGGACCATCCGGTCATCCCCCGAGATTATGATGATTGTAATGCTGCATACTATTTGCCTACGAAAAGTAATTTCGACAAACTTCGAAATGGAAATAATTGTTTTGAATATTAAGTACTACGGTTATATCAAGAATTAGCATACGTAAATAAGCTCAAGGACAAAAAGCCGACCCAATTAAACTTTTAGGAGGCTATTTTACTCAGTGGAGCGGAAATAATATTCACTGTTTTAATCAAAATTATTATTGAAAACCAAATTTGTATAATTTTTTTTTTATAAAAAAAAATTGTTATCAATATAATATTTAATTACAAATGATTTGAAAATACGTAAATTATAATAGCTTTTCTACCTCTCATTTGGAGTGAAAACTACTTCTTTACCAGTTTCTGTCAAAAAATACACACCAATACCAATTCTTTCATTTTTTCCAAACTCTTTGAACGAGTTGCATTTAAATATTTTAATCATTATTTATTGTCAAACAATTTTCTTGATACCAGGGGTTCAAGTTTTTGCGCGAGCCATATAATAACTACCGCTTTAACTTAAGTTACAGATGACATACGATACGCAATGAATTACATAATACTAACTTTAATAACATTACTTGACTTCAGCAGCGCTTTAAACTCTGGATTTTGATCATTTGTTAGTTAGGCTCAAAACAATAAATATGACAAAACCGGTTATTTGATGGTTTAGATCGTATTCACAAGCTAGACTAGAATACATCAGAAATGGGTTAATATTGTCGCTGGAGTACCTCAAGGTGGACTTGTATCACCATTACTGTTTTCCCAGTTTATCAATCTTATATCAAAATGTCTCAAGTGTCCATATCATCTTTATGCAGATGATTTACAACTATATCTTCATTGCACCGGTGAAACAATAGAATCGATATCTAATGCACTAAATAGCAGGTCAACATTGACAAAATACTATGGTTTACTTATAAACCCATCTTAAACACAAATAATGTTTGCGGGTTGAAATTAACAGATCGCTTTTTTTTTACCTTATATTTGAGTTATGATTATGTTTTTTCCCATCGTGCAACATTACGCGGCGACATCACAAATGTGCGCGGCGAAAGTGGGGGAGTTTTCAAACACGGTCCGATGTATTCAAATATGATTCTACGCTCTTTCTGGACTATTCTTAATTCTATGATATTATGTATTAAAAAAATGTACGAAATATAAATGAAAAAAATCGTAAATAAAAATATCAGTTTATGGTTTACCTCTGTGTTCAAATTTTAAAAGCACCCTCTTAATACCAATTCACAAATTTTGTTTCTTCTCTAACACAGTCCATGCAACTCGACTGTGGAATCATCTCCATCCAATTTCAAATATCCCATAAACAGTATCCCTATTTAAATCACGTCTGACGAAACATCTTCTTTATTTTCCTTAATCTCTTTTCCTTTCATTTTTTTTTGCCATTGATGAAAAGATTTATTTAAGGTAATTTATATGCAAAAACAGATTTTGTATCTTAGGTTTTTTTTATTGAATATGTTTTTCAACTTAAAATATATAAGTAAAACTTTTATTTTATTGATTGGTTGGAAGAAATTACCATTTAGCAATAAACCCGCCAATGGACAATAAACATAATGTGCAAAATGCCTAGACTCCCATATTCCCATTTCAAAAAATGTTTTCCCTCTCTGTTGCAACAGATTTAAACAGTAGAATCTTACTCATATATTTGAAGCTTATGTATCGGAGTGAAGGATGGAATTGGAGGAACAAGGATGAAAGTAAGCTGTCGAAAGGTAATCTTTCAGACGAATGTGTGGTAAAACTATGTACGATGTGTGCACAAATGTTACGATCCGTATGTAAGGCTGAGATAAGACTAATCGACAGAATCAAGAAAGAAGTTCTGCCTTGGTTTAAACATGTAGATCGAATGGACGGCGAAAGAACGGCTAAAAAGATTTATGAGGCGAATGCTGGTGGATGCAGAAGGCGAGGAAGACCAAGAAAAATAGAGACAATAGAAGATATACCAAATCCATCAAATACTTGAAGATAGATATGTCAAAAGTCGGAATAATCGGCGCGCGTGCATGAGAAGATGTACAGCGTAAAGGAAGCGAGGTCTGCATGGAAAGATAGAGTGATATGGCGTTCTACTCTCTTTGCCTACGCCCGTACGGGGAAACGGCTTAGTGGTTTGTTTGTTTGTAAACTAAAACTTATGTCACTTAAACCTTTTGCGCTAATTTTGCCTCAATCTCGATTCCCAGCAGTGTTCCATCAGTTGGCTGATTATAACATTATGGCTGTTCCTCTGCCTTCCTCTGGGGCCTGCTATACGGTGTCGCAGAAGTCCAACCTAGTGAGGGTGGCCTAGAAGTATCGAACATTCAACTTGCTCTACAATGTCGAAAAAACATGTTTAGGGCTATATTGCAAGCCCGGTAAATGCCAGACTTTCTTATTACCTTCTTTAAAATGTTATCCATCTCTATTATAATATATAATATCAATCTTCTTTCGTTAAATGTCACGTAAATTTTTAAAATAACATCAACCGTTTTCCCCTGATGCACGTTCAAATAGAAACATTTTTCATATTTGCAGACGATTTAAATGTTTCTCACATTACCAACAAATGATTCGATATATTTTCTAAAAAAACATAATCCTATTAACTGAAAAATTCGATTGACTTTACATCAGACGAATCAGGAATAGCATCTGAGGCTGAAACAACATCTATCGGCCGAATATAGAATTAGAAAAATACACTCGTACATTAGCTTGAAAATTAAATTAGAAAAAAAGATTTATAATGTTGGTTCTGGATACTTCAGTTTAAATTTATTATAATGTGCGACATTCAATTTAAAAATAACTGTTCAGAAATAAGCGTGTTGTCATAAATATACACCAAAATATACACATTTAATGCTTACATAACTTAATATAACGGGTGTTTTTGTAGTGATTTTTCGATTTGTAAAACTGTATCTTGTCAAATTAATGATGACATTATTTTTTTTATTTGATAATAGAATGCCCGCCACTTAAGCAATACTTGCAAACTGAGAAAATTTACTTTAAAAATCGGCGTTCAATTCGCCAAACGTATAGTATTCTTTGTGGCACCATGAATTTACTGCGTGACAAGTTTGGCGACATTTCGATTACTTCTAGTTTATTGGCCTCCACGATCCAGTTATTTGACTTTTTTATATCTGTACTTTAGAGGATAAAACTTTAAAGTTCATTTTTTGTCGTTTTAAAGTTAAAAATGCAGAAATTATAGCAACAAGCTATTTTATACAATAAAACACCGAAGTCCACTTTCTTCATGTAAATGCTTTTTTAAGTTGAAATATTAATCTAAAGTCCAATTTGCTTCAATGCAAAAAACATCAGTAGTATAACCATATTACAACAGAGATGAAGAACATTTACGAGAAGGTAATATAGAAGTCTAGGCAGATGCCTGTAGATACAGGGCTTATGACCTGACAATGGCTGGTTTATGTGGCCACTTTACACACTGTGTAACATTCACCATTCTGCCCATATTTAAACATCTATATTCCTTCAATTCTTTCATACGTTGATGTTTGTGAAGTTAAAGAGCCACTTAAACCAGCCATTGACAGGTCATAAGCCTTGTAGATGCCTAGACTTCTATATTACCTTCTCTTAGATGTTCTTTACCTTTGTTGTAATATGTTAATATAAACAGCTCCTTAGGGAGCGATTGATGACTTGAGAGAGACGATGAGTCACAGAGAAGGTGTAAAAATACACGGGCAAAAGGTGGATATGATAAGGTTTGCTGACGATATTGCTATGGTTGCTGAAAGTGAAGAAGAACTGCAAGAGGCCTTAACAACTATGGAAAACATTCTTCAAAATAACTACAGTATGAAGATAAAAAAAGACAAAACAAAACTGGCCGAATGCAACACCAGATGAGAGTAGTGATGTCGGGAATACCACTAAAGAACACTAAAGAGTTTGTCTACCTCGGGAGCAAAATAAAATAGGACGGTCGGTCTAAAAGCGAGGTCGATAGCCGTATACATCAAGCTAGACTTGCATTTAATAAAAGGTCAAAAATAATAGAATCAAATAATATAGACATAAAACTAAGAATACTCCTAATCAAGACTGTATTGAGTATCTTGATGTATGGCTGCGAGACATGGTGCCTATCCGAAAGAGATAAACGGAGACTAGAGGCTTTTGAGATGTGGTCCTATAGAATACTACTAGGAAATTCCTGGAGGGACCACATTACAAATGAGGAGGTTCTCCAAAGAATCGAAGGTGGAAGGCACCTGCTCAGGACCTTGTCCGAAAGGCGAGCGAGATGGATCGGCCATGTAATACGTCAAGAAGGCCTCCTGAATGTCATAATGGAGGGGATGACCGAGGGGACAAATTCTAGGGGACGCCCACGCCGAGAGTACCTGGAGGACCTATTAGAGGACGTGCGCTGCTCATCATATGTTGACTTTAAAAGAGCCGCACAAGACAGGGAGGAATGGAGGAGAAGAATGAAAGTAATTTCTGCCACTCAATCCCAGGATTGAGATCAGAGAAGAGAAGGGAGTTGAATCCAGTCCTTGTCTACAAAAAGTTGTCAAATCTCAAAATATTGTTGAAACATCAGTTGTACCAGATACACGATTTGAACATGTACTATTTTTATCATAAAAAATATTTTTTTACACTGAAACTACTGAATAGATTGCAATTATCTGATTTGTTTCAAAAGTTATGATGTTTTGAAAATCGCTCAACTACAAAATCTTGTTTCCTGAACATTTCATTCAATGAGACTCCCGTGGATTATCCTTTAAGATACAGATATTATTTTCCATGAGGCTCCGTTAAATTCAAGGTCTATGAAAACAAACTAAGAACTCTTGAAATATTAGAGGCCCAAGTAACTCACACCATTTCGGAAATAACGCCGGATTTGTTGGAAAAAGTATCGAAAAATTAGACTGATGGAATGTGCCACGTAACAATATCTGTCTGATATTATTTTCAATAAATAAATGTGTATTTTCATTCTTTTGGATGCAAAAAAAGTACTAATTGACTTTCAATTTAATGTTGGATTACGCTTAAAAAACGTAGTCTCTTAAATTTTTTTCATTTTTTGACACCATTTTAATTCCATTGTACATAGGAAATAAGGCTGGAATCATCTTATGAATTGTTGTTAAATATAATAAATGATTATTTTTTTAAAAGCTTACTATTTAAAATACTTTAAAATTCTTTCGGTGTTAAAATTCCGGCTCGGAAAAATAAATACCGACAAAATTGAACGTAAATTCTGTTATACTTTCAATTCAACTGTGCTATTCCTTTATTTATTTTTTCGACGTGCGCCACGGATGCCTTATAATTGACACAATAATGTTGAAACAAAAAACATCATGACAATGTCGTGTACTGAAATATATACTTTTATTTAATACAAAAACCAATTTATAAGATATTTATTTATTTACTATGTTTTCTTGATATATTATCATGTAGATTACATGCATTCGTTATAACCTCCGTATTATATTATGAATTCGTCAAAAAGTTCACGCATGTTGATGCGCTTATTTTTTTATTTTTTTCTTCTGGGTTAAATGAAATGGGTTCTTTTACATTTTTTGCCTGAAATTTAAATAGCATCGCAGTTTTAAGTTATTAGCTACATAAATGATACGAAAATATCACCCAGACGTGTTTAACATACAAGGCGTATCCAGAAAGTAAGTGCACTGGGGCTCTCACGACCGGATGGGTTTTAATTTTATATGTATATGGCGCACAATCCAGAAGAATTTAATAATATTTCATTTAATATAATCATTATTAACAAAGAAAATACAGTTTTCTTATGTTTTATTTATAGGTTTTAGCTGCTTTGATTATATCAGTTTATGATAATTTTATTCTGGGATTACAATAGTAGGAATAAATTGATGTGCACGTGAATTATATTGAATTAAGTTGCATGCTCAAACTTCGATAAGAGCATTAGTGAACGAAAAAGTCATTTCGTTTTATCATTTTAAGTAACGATTATAAATTATTTTGAACAGATGGGTAAGTAGTATAACAAAACAACCTTACAGTATATTTCTTTATGCGAGTCGAAAATTCGAAGCTGATTAAACTCCAATTATAGAGCAAGATTTCGCGGTTCCGTTTAGATTAAACTCCATCCGCTTTGAGCTCTTTTTCAATAAGCTTTGCATACTTGAGATCAGACGTTCCATGACTTCCAAGGTTTCCATAGAAAAGTTAATTCAGGTTGCAAGAGTGATATATTGTTGTCGTGGCTTTTTCATAAGAACTACACCACAGCATTTTTGTTAAATGACCTAATGTTGACTAGTCAACAAAAACACTTTTTGTCAAGGTACCGACATTTATTAAGCTAGGGTAATGAAACCCTTGGGAAATATTCGTGGTCGTAAAAGACAGCATAGTGAAAAAGTTCATCTCAAAAGAGATACGTGTAAGGATTTTTCACTTTTGTCATTTCTCTACCAAGAATAAAATATTTCAGAAATGGACTTAACCGTGTTTTCATAAAAAAAATTAGTTGTTAATATAATCGTGTACAAGTAATGATAACCTACTCATGTGAGCACAAAAATGAATAAAATTAGATTTCAAATACATACTTGTTTAAGTTTAAAAAAATCATTCGCATTTATACAATTTACCCGATTTTGGGGTTATTTTCTTTGTGGTCTTGAAAAATATTGTTAGAAAATGAAAAACAACTTATCGTAGAGCGGGGTTCGAACCTCGGATATCTTGATCCGGAGTCCACGACACTACTACGGAACCCACAATCACATCATAAATCTATCTTTGAATTGTAGATAAGATTATGAAGAAGTAAAAGTTAAATACATAATTGAAAAAAAACTTTGTTTTTAAATCACTTGAGTTTATTTCAATGGACTACTTGTTTCGGAAAGCACAGTTCCTTCCATCTTCAAGTGTTATTATTTATTTATGTATTTCACTTATAACATAACAATTTTTTTTAATATGAATACCTCACTGGGCACAATCCGTGTCGAGGCATTCATTTACATGATTTAATATATTATACTTAAGGTGTCTATAAAATATATATATAATACATATTTATACTTAAATCCACACAGATAAATATATAAATATATAATAGTTAGAAAAAAAAGAAAAAAACATTGTATTATTAGTACAGCTCACATACTTAACTACTGAGCAGACATTAGGTCAAGTAACAAGCTACTGTCAGTTTGTAAAAATAAAATTCTGTTTTAAATAAACACCAATTAACACTCCAATAAACTCCAGATAAAAACAAAAGGTAATTTGAAAGTCTATGCATTCACTAGGCCTTTAAGCTGTGAGGAAATTCAGCCTGTCTGCGAATATTTGGACATACTTAAAACATTGGTTAAGTAAAGGTTGTTTGAACTAAAACTTTTCATTACTGGACTGGCACCTGAAATGTAAGACTGATCTCTTCACCTTTCTGTGACGGATAATCGAACTTCGCCGCATTAGGTGTACAAACTCAGAGCCCTAAGTACCACTGGGTGCATAAAGGGGGATGATGGGAAAATATATGCACAATTTTATAACTTGAAAAAAAACGTATCCTTGATATTTCTCATGTTTTTCGAATTTCAATTCTAACCGAAGAAAGCTCATCAATCACATTGAAACCGCTAATAAAAAACTCCTTGCCTTTTTGTATTTAGTTCCCCGTTAGTTTTGACATTTTGAAAGTTATGCGAAGCGTGAAATCTGTTTTGCGAAATTACACGCGTAAAAAGTTCAGTATATCTGTTTTCCCTAAACATCGAAATAATATTCTCTTTTCAAAACTTTCAACCCCTACTGGTTAATAATTAACAAAATGATTGTGCACTTTTTGCCGTACCTTCCTAGAGACATGTTTTATTTATTGATTTACTTTTGAAACAATTACCATTAATATTTACATTTGATTTTTTTAAAAAGACATATCGGAATTATTTGTCAAAACAGAAAAATTTACAATTAAAAGAAAAGAAATCTGTTATTAAAAATAAATAAGATGTGGTTTGTACAGTCTACTCGAATCATCGACAACCCTTGTTTTATGTGTGCGTAACAATTAGTTTTCATATAAATCATTAAACATCAATGTGTTGAGTACGTCCAGTTTGTAGACAGGCTGGATTTTCTCCCTATGAAGTTATTCAAATATAAATTTGTTGCAACAGAGAGGGAAAACATTTTTGAGAAGGGAATATTGCAGTCTAGGCATTTACATGGCTTCTGGCCTAACACTGGCAGGTTTAAATGGCCACTTTAAACACTGTGAACATTCACCATATTTAAACATCAACTTTTCCGAAACTCTTCCATCAGCTGACTTTTTTGAGGTAAAAGAGCTTAAATCTTTATTTATTAAGGCGAGATGGCATTTTAAGTCCTTTCATCAAAAAAAATATTGTATATTATCTTTTAATAAAAATACTAAAATATTTATCATTTAATCAAAAATATTTATATTTGAGAAAAGAGACAATGGACCGGATATCCGGCTTATGGGCTCGCCGAATATTCAGTATCCGGCCAAACCACTATCCGTTTCATTACTAATAAGCACCAAAATATCCCTTCCTGAAAGCTGAAAGGCTGGAAGTCACATTTTTGCAAAATTGAGTTATGAATGTCATTTTGTTCATATACTAAGATTCTATTAATGCTAAAAACATTGGAGTCCGCCGGTATACCACTACTTAAATAGCTGGTTCTAAAACACTAGTGGTTCAGTAATAATTCTCATGCTTTCAACAAAATTCAAATGTTTGTTAGTATTAAAGCAGTGAGAGATTTTGCTCTTAATGTTATAATCAATCATACTTAGCCAGTATTATTTATTTATGTTTTATGAAGTTAGTTCATTACATCTTAAGAACTAATATAAACTTTGAATAACATTACAATGTTTTTATCAACATTTCTCAATAACATATTTAAAAAAAATAAAAAAAATATTTTGATATTTTCTATCTCCTTTATTTCTTCGGGTAACTCATTGTACAGCTTTAATCCCTATTACGTATTTTTTTTGCTATTAAAATCATTATTTTACTTTGCTTTTTTTCACATACTCTTTACTTTCAATTATTATTTTATTGCTATGATTATCATGTCAATAAATTTACGTTTACCTGTTATTTTAATAAATAATTAATATTTGTTTTGATTTTTATTCAATATTCTTCATTATGCTGTATACAAAAATCCGAGAAGGAATTAGGGTGCGGGCCAGGCGGTTAGAACAAAAAATGTTGAAGTCCCATAGTTATTTGAAAGTCCTTATTTTAAATGTTTTTTTCTTAAAAATTCTTTTCGAAAGCCTATAGATCCAAAAAAACAGCAATAAATTATGTATTTACTTCAAGATATAAATTGGAAACAGTTTTACAACTTCAAACCGCTCTCCTGAACAATTTACTAAATGTAATTTCCAGCATTTCAGCTAAAAGGTAACGATATACAAAATGGGATCGGTGTCGCGATGATTCTCTGTGAGAAAACATAAAATACTTTATTTATTTTTTTGTGACCCAAAAAACGCAATATGTTTATTGTCTCTCCAAGCCAATTAAACTTATTGATGATGTTTTTATCTAAGAAACGAACCACAAATTGCAGAAACAAACCATATCTCTTCTTTTTTATTTACGGCTGACTCTTACTGATAAAAATCTTCTGTTTCTTACGCAATAGACATAAATCTTTCGAAATCTCTAGAGGTTTTATTTTTTTGTAATATCTCTGTGTTAAGAAATAAGACCAGAAAAAAGATGTATACTCTTAAGTTAACTTTACATTTTTCATTACAAAATAAGTATTGCAAAAGTAGAAACTATTTTACATTGTTCAGAATTTGAAACAGTACTTTTGTCAAATAATTATTTACGAAGATTTAGAAAATTCCCCTTTTAATGGTTATTATTTATTTAAACACTTAATTTACATATGCAGTTTACTTACATTTGCATAAGGGCGGGCATATTACCTTAAGGCAATTTATTCCAACCTACCCAAACCGTTCGATTTGAGAAAATCAGTGGTATATAAGCATATTGTCGGTATAAAATAATATCTTCATTATAAAACAAAACATTGATGTATATATTTTACAAATAAAAAATAACTAAATATCTAAACTATTCAATAAAGTAATGGGGGGGATTAAGAGGAAGAAAAGAGGGAAGTCAACAATGTGACAACAAATGTGACATTCGTTTGAAAATGCCCTAATAAGGCGAAACAATTGTCACGAAGTTTTTATTTTTATATGTTTATATTTGTAAAAATAAAATAAAGTGTTCAGTAGACTCAAATCAGTGTTTGATTTCTAATTATATAAAAAAAAAGAAATATTGTTTATATGGTTTTTAATTATTTTATTCTTATTATGAATCGCTTTTTTAATTTCAAAGATTTCTAAGTTGTCTAATTTTAATATTTTATTTTACCATGAAGTACTTTTAATCCAGTGTCTTTATTAAAGTTATGATTAATTTTTATCAAATAGTTTGCGAATTCAGAAAAATCATTATTATTTTAACACCTGAAGTGTTTTTTTACTCTAAGAATATTAAAAATCTTTTTGTTTTTCCAGTGTAGATTAAATTGCATTACATTACAATTTAATTCGTATATTCCAGATTTAATATATTAATGGACTTTGTCTTTGTGATTTTCTATCAATGTCCTATATTATTAGTTGTGTAGAATGCAGGTTAAATGTTTGATGGTGGGGAATTAGATAATTTATTTATTTATTTTACTTTCGGTTTAGTTTTTTTTCTCTTAGAATATTATTAAAGTTCTTGAAATAAAAAAAATAGTTGATTGATAAACTTGGCATGTAATATAATATAAAAACTTCACTGGTCCATTAAAATTAAGTCACTTGTATGAGTATACATAGAGTTAAAACTATGAAGTTGTACTGTACGTTTCCTCAATAAAATGATTTTTTTAAATGCATGACGCAAAATGTAGTCGCATACATAAAACAAAAATCCTCAATTTACATACAGTAGAAGTCTTCTCTACCCCCGTAATAAGATTCAAAATAGCACTCCTGGCCTGTTGTGGCGCAAAAACAAAAATAAAGTTTTGCTTACTATCGATCACCATTATTTTTTTTTCAAAGTTTCAAACAAGTCTCCTTTGTTTTCTTATTCCTGAATCAGAGATTTCCGTACTCAGGATAAGCCCGAAGGACGTTGTTATGAATAATGCCTTTTCCCCGACTACGCTCCGCCTGGAAGAACTGCGTAAATAATTAAAATGTTGCTGTGTTTGTATCATTTAAAATAGACAACTAACTCTCGAGCTATACAATATTTAGACTCTTTACGTAAAAAGGTTCATTGATTTTATTTATTATTGCAAATTTCTTCTTAAAAAAAAAACTTATAATATTAAAAAACTAACAATATATTTTTTTTAAATGACCTCAGTAGAAAAATGGAATAAAGAGGAAAAGGGTATGGAGGATAGATTAAGAAAGAAAAAAATGTTTTTTTGGACTTGATTTAAACAGATATATTGTAGAAACTTCTTTGATGATCGATGTGAGATGATTCCAAGGTAGAAGGTAGGAAAAACACTGATATCAAATGATAAAAATGTGATATTTAATATGTCTTTCTTTTATTGGTTTAATTGTATTAATTTTGGTTCATTTTGTTTCAGATCAGGAGTGAACTGCTCATGTGATATCATATTTTTTTTAATCAACGTCAATTTGACAGTTTCATATGTAAACGAAACTACGCTCTAAAAAATAAGTATTTTCAAACGAATCAATAAAAGTGAGAAATTACGAATTTCGTAGCAATTAAAATAATTTCAAAATATTGTGAGGAATTTAATCAGGATCGACAAATCTACAAAGCTGTGTAAATACGACAATTCACACGAGGTAAGAAATTATTTTATTTTATTAAAAAAATAATAATTTGGAGATGAAGAAATGTTGTAAATAAAAATAAAATGTTACTGTGTTTGTATTCTTTGTAATAAAAAAAAACGGCTGACTTGTTGAAATAGGTTTGATGATGAAATACTTCCAAAATTATTGCAACAGAGAGAGAACACATTGTTGAGAAGGAAATATGTAAGTCTACGCAATTTCAGGGCTTATGACTTGTCATTGGCTGGTTTGAGCCAAGATGAAGCCATGGTGTAGCCAAGGTGGAAATGCTAACTTCTGGGAATGTTTTCAATTTAGGAACAGAAACAGTATTTGGAAATATCACAATATCATTTGAACATTGTTTTTGTTTACATAAAAACTGATTTAGTATATAAAATGGCACTTAACCCACCACTCCTCTATTTTTTATGAAAAACAATTGTTTTCAAGTTCACTTGTTTTCGAATATGATCAACCGTGTCTTTTAAAGTACACTTGTCAACAATATTATTTTTTGAGCGCGCCGTTCGTCTTTTAATTTCAGTTTTATTCCGCTAACCGTCAAAAAATCCGCCGTCAAAGGTCCGTGGTTCGAACCCCAACTTTTTTCTCATTTTCTAATAGTGAGTTATATACAACTCGTTGAAAATTGCCCTCAAAATGAAATATTTGGGTAAATGAGGAAGTTCAGTGTCTTTTTTCATTTTTTTTATTTGTTAATAGAATATTAAACTAAGCCAATGTTTTTATTATTATTTTTCATCGTATTATCAGCGCTATGATTCTTTGAAGTTTTGTATTTCTAAAATAACTACGCGTGTGACGTCAGATGTTGTTCTATGACAGTTCTTCCGATTAGTTAGTTTACGGTGACCAAACCGGATATCTTTCAATGCTATCATATAATTGGATAGTTCATATGAACCAGCGACGTCATTCAAAGTAGTGCTTATTAAAACATATTTTCTTTTTCGTACATTTTAAAGAAATTTAACCGTACAATTTAATGCTCTAATTTTTACCGCGCGCAAGAAAACGTTTTTTGTATCCAATTTTCCGTGGGGCTGAAGTTCCTCGTTGTAAAAACGCAGATATTTTTTGGCTCTTAAAAACAAAAAAAAGGTTAAGAATATACCCTTGAAACGACAAAAAAACCCACTCCGAAAAAATGTAAATAATGTGAGATTTTTAGAATCAGTATCAAAGAGTAATGTGAAAATAAAATATTAATACAGTCAAAATTTAACGTAAACATCACATAAAATTGTGGGCCAAAAGTAATAAGTTACATTCAATTAGTCTTATCATTTAGATTTCGCTAATAAAATTTGGCGTTTAGTATTTGATACTTCACAAATATTTTGAAGGAATTCGCTTTTGTCGTAGAGGGGATAGTCAAAGTACAATTATGATCTACGAATGAAACTTAACGACATCAAAAAATGTTCCAATTATTAAACTTCACAAATCACTTCATCATTTGCTAAATTTACAAATATACGTACTCCGGTATTAACATGTTTTCAAATAATTGTTTATTTCTTTTACGTAATGGGAAACGCTAATGTAAATATATGTATTTGATTAATGTTAAAAATTGTATTTAGATGAAATATTTTTTATTTATTTGTTATTAATAAAAAAAAAAATTAAAAAATGTTAGATATTATCACATAAATACGTCCTCCACAGTGGTCCTTACATTATATTTGATGCTAACATAACAATCCCATTCTCAGGGGAATATCCAAAACCCTTTCTCGGGAGTAAACCAAATATAAGTAAATATTGCCTTGTGCTTATTACGTTCCCCAAAAATAAACGTTGAGTAAAGTTGTAATAAATATGTTGGTTTTAACGTGTTATTTTGTACTTTGGATGTGATATGCGATTAAAGTATGCCGTAAATTGATCTATTTTGCAGGTTATACAAAGTCTTTATTCAAAACATAAACATTTTTACAGTTTTTTACAAAAAACTTTAAAAAATACTCACAAGTCTCGATAAATCGCTTTTCAAGCAATTTGTCACCAGGTACTCAAACTTGGGCCTTACTCATAAACTTGGCGTAAAGTTCCGCCTAAGTATTGTGAAATAATTCGAATTGAAATACCATCCTCAATCTACCACTAAAATAAGGATGGTATTTTCATCCACGCCGAGTTTATGAGTAAGGCCCACAATCAATATTATTATTGAAAAACTAAATAAAACGGATACGAAGGCAAAAATGCAAGGAAATAATAGTATAGTAAAAATGTCTGTAGAAATATACTTTATAAAATCCAGAGTTTAAAGAAAAAGTAGATCCAAAGATATTCCTTCTATAATATAATAGGTACAAGCAGCAAAAGTCCCGGATACTTAGATTCCCGATACAAACATCTACTGAAGAAACATTCCACAAATCACAACTTATGACATCAAAATAAGTTTGTTGTAACTTCTGGGAGTACAAAAAAAAATTTGTATTAATTTTTTTTTTAAAAGTAATTTTATGCCAAAACTACTCGCTTACAGATTAAAAAACTATTCTTACTCAAATGAAAGACATAACCCCAACAATTTAACACATACAAATAATACAATCACTAGATCCTCAACACAAAGACAACTTGAACAAATACAAACTAATACCACTTTCGAACAAAGGGATTTTGAGTATTATGTAATTAAAATCTAAAACCTACTTCCACTGTCTATTAAAACAATAATAAATGATAATTATGTTCAGAAAGGCTGTAAAAAAATGAAAAGTGGAGTTGGGTAAAACTAAAATAAATTGTCTCATTCGCCCAAAACAATATTGCTCCACAAATGTATATTTTATGTTATGTTTTCGTTCTTTTATTGTACGTTTTTAAGAATAAATAATAAAGGTGTACATAAATAAAATTTAAACTTATATACGTAGTGTTTAAAGCTGTCCGAATATTTTGTTAATTATATATGTATATTAAGTCTTCTTTGTTTATTCTCACGTGTAAAATTTTTTTTTAAAAAATATATTGTTAAGTATCCTCGGCACGGGTAACCCCAGTGAGGTCATATTATTTAATTATAAATCTTTATTTATAATAGAAAAAAATAATAATAAAACAAATATAAAAATCATTACAAAAAATCTCTCTCCCAACCAATTGCGCAACATATCGGTACAACATTTTATTTAAATTCGGACAATTTTTAAGGTCATTTAAATAAACGTCAATTCTTTGCGTGCTTTTCATAAAAGAGGTCCGTCCTCTGGTTCTTTCAAGGAAGACTCTAAAGAAAATTTTATTAAAGTAAAGTAAAATAAAATATAATGTCTATAATATCAATTATACGAACAAAATGGCCGTCTTTGTTATTCAGAATTCTCATAATTTTATTAGTTTGTTAAGTCGTTTTCACGATCAGTTATTTTAAAACTTACCACATGGCCTTCTTTGTTCCCTGTTGTATCCTACAGTGAGTTTTGTATTAATATTATAATATTGTATTTTGATATAAACAACTGCTTTTTATTTATACAACAGCAGATTCCAACAAAAATCTAAAAACCCAGCATTAAATCCTTCACAAATAATACAAGTTACTAGATACTACACCCTGATGCTGCAAAAAATAAATACAACCTTCGGTCGAAGACTATTGGCCTACTACTCGGTTTTAGTGTACAATCTACTACCATTTTTAATAAGGACAATTAGTAAGTTCTCACGATATAAAATTGCTATTAAGAAATGGATAGTGGAGGTGGGTTGCACACGGATCGATGAGTGGATCAAGTCGAATAGGTAAAACGTGTGTACTGTTTATGAAATTTGGTCTATTGGTCTATATGATTTAATTTTTTTTATTATTATTTTAGTTTACATTGTTTATTGTGTCAATGATAATAAGGTTAATTGGATTAATTACGTTTTTTTTATTATTATTGTTATGTTAACTTTGTTAAATAACTAATTTAAGGCATGTTTCACATTTTGTACAATGCTTCCCTCGGCCCGGTGAGGGAACATTATTCTGTATAAAAAAATACAAACAATCTAAAAGTATAAATAAAAAATAAAATGAAAAATGAATATTCCTGTTTCGCCATATAAACCATTCTTAATTTATTCCGTTTACAAGGTAGACACTAATTTTAACATAGAGACATTGTTATGCTCAGAATACGCCACCCGCTTAACTATTATCAATCTGCGTTTATATCGAATACATAGAATAGCGTTCATTAAATATTACATTTATTAAAAGTTGTATTTTATGTAAGTCAAGGGATTTTTCGGTGGAAGACGGAATTTTTAAACAGTTTTTTTTACACGCACATACATGTATTATTATACATTTAATAATAAGCATTAACTATAGGGTATCAAGACATGAAACAACAATGTAATCCTACCTTAAGGCTACCTGGAGGCATCCGCAATATTCGAGTCAAACATTGTCCTATCCTCACTGAGTGATGCAAAGGGCACTATATTGGTACTTCTATGCAGAGTGTTTTGATCATTTTCTACATAAAGACAAGATGATCAGACTTAAGCTTTAGGTGAAGTCTCGGGACAACAAAAGATTACAGCGTTAAACAATATTTTTAACCTGTATTTCACGTCATGTCAGGAATTGAACGCGGCATCTTAACCATTGTAGATAAACTCGCAAACTATTACTACGAGGAAAACGAATCACTAGTCAATTTCTTTTTTCGAGATTTTCACCCTAAAGTAGCCATCGAATCAAAAACACTCATCCTGAATCATCATCATCATTCCCTTTCCACAGCTAATGGTGCACAGGGCACTGCATTAGTACACCAATCGCAGCGTATTGTGATTCTTTTCGTTGCATGAATGTAAGATGATCGGTCTAACGCTTCAGGGACCAGTCTAGGTACTATGAAATATTCTAGTGTCAGAACACCCTTTTAAATAAATATTCCATATTAATCATGTCGGGAATCGAACCCGAGACTTCTTGAATAGTAGGCAAACGCACTGACCATTACACCACGAGACCAACAGCAAGTAGCAAGTTAGTAAAAAGGAATTGTGTGACATCCTAAATTTTGATTCTATTTTACACAAATAATTGTTTTCCGCATCCGCTCGGATACCAACTGTTTCCGAGTTTATACAGCTGACATATTTCAACCACATAATTAAAATCAAAGAAAATTCATTTTATTTTGATTGATAAATGCCATTTTGTGCTTGATTCCAGTCCCCTGTAACAATTTAATGAACCTTAGTTGTTTATGCTTTATCTTTCAAAAAATCTAATAACTTGGCGAAAAATCTGTCAAATACATCAACAACCCTACCAGAATTTCTACATTTTGAGTATTTTCCAACCCCCAAGGGTTTTTATCTACGTGTATATAAAATACACAGTCAGAACATCGACGGGGCACGCTAACCATGGGTAGATGTTAAAGGTTAGTAGAGTATCAAATATCCCTTGGAAAATATTGAATAATAAGAGAAACTACATTAGCGCCAAAATTGTTACTATCGATCCAGCTACTTGTTTTCTTTAGTGGGGAATGTTCTTAAAATGATTTATTATGTATGGTTTTAATTTTTTAACTTTTTATTATTCAACAATGTTTCGAGTTTGTCCAAATTTTTGTAGACAAGAACAAGGAAGGACATCAACAGATGAAAGAATTGAAGGAATATAGATGTTCGAATATGGGCAGAATAGTGAATGTTACGCAGTGTGTAAAGTGGACACTTAAAATAGCCATTGACAGGTCATAAGCCCTGTAGATGCCTAGACTTCTTTATTACCTTCTCTTAAATGTTCTTCATCTCTGTTGTAACATGTTTTTATTGTTGTCAGGTTTAGAAATTTAGACCTGTATTAAGGTGCGTACTGAGTTTTGTTTGTGCTATTGTGCTGTGTTGTCTTTTCTAACCTTTTGCATTTCATTTCAGAGTTCATACTGAATCATTAGGGTTAACATAATTTATAATTTTAAAACGTAGAGATCGCTGAATGATAAAATTGGCTAAATGTGTATATTGAGGGACTACCAGAATAATAAAACTCATAGTATAAGAGCACTCTTGTACATACAGGTTCGATTATCCTGAAAACCGGCTTTGGTTAAACACCACGTAGAAACGGAGCATAAGTTTTCGGGCGAGCTTGTAATTTTCAGGAGACCAAAAAGCCATCAAACTTTATGAGTTGAATAAGTGATCGAGATTAATAAACAACCTGACAATGTAAACAGAAATGATGGGTTTGCGATTAAAATTATCCTGGTACCTAGTAACTAACATTTAAGAAAAGCACACACGTTGAAACAATACAGATTTAAAATTAACAATCTGAATACACCAATGACTGTGACACAGTAAAAATCTAAAGTCTTTTAAATTAAATAAATAAATACCCAAAAATTACTAAATATTGCTATCCGAAATAAATTTTTATTAAAAAAATTCAAATCAGAATACAGAGCCTTAATTCTCACATAGCATAGATTTAGTGATATTAAACCATGCTAACATTTCAACTGTTTAAATTACTGACCTATTATTACGTCAATAAATTTATTTCCCCCCGTTATAAATAATGTACTGTGCATCGTGTTTTCTACCCAAAGTTGAAAAAATCACATTAAACTTTTAAAAAGGGGATTTTGAATCTATAAAATACCAGTTAACCAATACAGATTGGTCGTTTTTATGCAACGATAACATTGAGCAATTTATAGTAAAACGGTATTCCGTATTTTTTCAATGTATAAATTCTTACATCCTTCCATTTTTTACACTTAAGAATAAAACTTATCCAATATGGTTTACTTACTATCTCATAAATCTAATTCACAAAAAAAATCCAACACAAAAAAATTCTAATAAGTCATTTATTAGAGGACTACGTTCGCTTCGCCAAAACTAGAAAAGAATGTAAGAACTTACTAAGATGTCGCTATAGATTTCACATTAATAACCTAGAAAATACCGCCGTGAATTCTAAAAATCTTTGGTTATAAAATAAATAAATAAATAACGATGGTAACGAATATTCACCCCAGATGTATTTAGATTTTCTAATTGCCTCCAGTACGGAAAAAAATATAAATCTTTTTGCGGACTTTTTTAGAGATGTTTACGACCAAGATATACCTGATAAAAGCATAACCCGAAAATATTTTAAAAACACTACCAACTGTTGCGTAACATATGATTTTGCAAAACTAAAATACTTTCTCTGGACATTAATAAATCTCTAATAACATTTCTCTAATATTAGTACAAAAATGTTCTCACGTAATTGCTAAGAATTTACTGTTAACTCATTTTATGTTAATAATGTATTTTTTTTATAACTTTTGTATACTTACATACAAATACGTATGTGTTGTTATTTTTTTTTTCTTTTTATAAATCCATGTTCTTATATTCTTTATCATTTTTACATAACTGAACTCATTAGGTATAATGTTTTATTTTATGTTGTTAATGGCACTTGACAAGATGAAGTTCAAATTATTATATTGACAGAAATAAAAGTACCTACCTTCTTTGTTTCTAAACATTTCAGAGTACATTTCGTTTGATTCACGTATTTGTTATACAAAATACTACAATTTTCGAATTACAACATGTATTTATTCATATCAACTTTTTCAATTATTTTAATTAAAGTGACAAAATTTATATTCTGTTTTAACACACCAAAATGTTTTATCTTAAAAACGTTACAGAAAAATCGTCGGTATTATGATTTCATTATTAACATTCAA
The DNA here is from genome assembly GCF_059751315.1 of Micrasema longulum. Lineage (NCBI taxonomy): Eukaryota > Metazoa > Arthropoda > Insecta > Trichoptera > Brachycentridae > Micrasema > Micrasema longulum. Next base: position 393,889 of record NW_028277412.1, read on the forward strand.
AGATGCTCAGCGCAACGTATGGTACTCCAATTTCAGTATATCAACAATCATTTGAAAATGGTGATCAGTCTTACGCATCAAATGGCAGTTCAGAAACTATAAAATATTGCAATAAAAAGCTACATATTTAGCAAATTAGTAAACCGGGAACTTAGGCATTGCATCGTGGATAAATATGATAAAAAATAGACAGTCATCTTCTTCAGCCTTATTTTCTCCATTGCTATGTAAAAGCCTCTTCTTTCTCTATTCTTTCATATAACCACCCGCTTTTTTCACCCACGTTTTACCGGCTATCGAGGCTGTGTCATCGATCCATCTTTTCTGTGGCCATCTATACTTCTTGTGTTTGCCCGTGGTCTCCATTTTATTATTTTGGGTGTCCACTTGCCATTGGCCTCGCCAAATGTGTTGCCCACCGTCATTTTAATTTTGCTACACGATCCATGATATCCGCGACGGTAAAAAATAGACAAGATCGCGGATTAATCGCCATGATTTTCTTTTTTCAGAATTTTTAGCTGAAAGAAATCATAGACCTGAAAATACTCCTCTAGATCTCTATTTACATTTCACATACATAGCTGCATTATATATTCCGCTTATTTATTTGTATTGAAAATTAATAATGAAGCATCCTGTAAAATTACATTTAGTTTCCAAACGACATAACGAATTTTTGGCAATGTTTTATCATGATCCGCTCTTTAATATCAGACAAAGCTACCATTATTTTCTTCGAAATAAGTTTCATATTGAGGTTAAGACTTCCTTCTTGAGTCCTGCGGAGACCTGAATACAAATTAAGTTAGCAAAATATCTCATTAAATGAAGGAATTTTTCTCCAAGTAATAGGAGGAATTTTAATTTCACCTTTACGTGCCGAATTCTTGACTTCACTGCATTCATCAAGACTAAGGAGTATTAAACAAGATTTTTGAATAATTCAACCCTTACTAAAATTCGATGGTGCTCAAAACATTATAGTATGCGTGCGGTTACTTTACAATTATTTTTAAACGTTTTGCAATCTATTGTAAATCAAGATTAATTAACCTAATACACCCGTGTTCAAGATAAATCATACTTTGCAGATCACAAAAATTACTTAATTTAAAAAAAAAGAATTAAACTAACGTAGATAAATGATAAATACAAATTCATACCTGCCTTATTATTTTTTGAGATTGTAGAATAACCATTTTAGAAATGTCGTTGCTCGCGAAACTAGTGCATTTACTGCAAATTATCAAATTGAATAATTATGTTCATTTCTATCTTGAGAGCAAGACTTTAGTTGGATTAAAAAAAAAATACTTTAAGGGATCCGTTCTTGGAAAACTCGATTAATTGGCTACTATAAAGAAAAACACGAATTGCGTACTTTTTAATAAATGCTTTTAAACGCGCTTGTTGTTGCACGCACTTTTTGCAAAACGTTTTTTTTTATTAATTCATTTGAAAAAACAGCCTTAACTCGTTAGAAGCGCTAACGTTGTGAAACATTTCAAAGTAGATTAATATGATGTAACTTTGTTTTTTATGCCCCGTTTTATTTTTCAATTTATAAACTGATTTCGGTAACACATTGCCTTTTTCAGAATTTATTACAAACAAAGTGGATGTAATTAACCTCGAAAAAGGCAATATATTTCTAAAGCCAGTTTGTTAAGTAATTCAAAAATAAAGTAATACAGTAATTTAATTTTAATCCATCAAAAAAATCATGCTTTCATTTTGTATGTATTCTCAGAAATATGCTTATATGATTGATTTATATATATTTTCATATGCATGTCTTTGAAAGTAGCAAACATGGATTCATTAATTAGAATAATCTAAAATAATTAATAGGTATCTGAAAAATAGCTAATATCACTGTAAAAGAAACTTTAATAAACATAAAAACAAAAATAACACTATCTCTAAGTTAGTTGCTAACAAATGTTAACTGTATTATAAAGCTTAATTTACTTTTTACCTAAGTAAAATTCTTATGACTTGAACATTGCATTTTCCGTCAAAATCATAAGCTTTCAATTGTAAGAAAGCAATTGACAAAGATGATTCACACTATCAGTAATGCATTTGACCAAACCTTATTATTCCGTGACAAAGGACTTACTAATATTTCTGTCGCTCAACTCTACAATGGACCTTGGTAAATAGATGTCAGGGAGTTCATGGTGCAACGAACCGAGTGCCGACAGGGTTGTTTTATGGCTGACGTCACACCGTGTACCCGTGATGTCATTATATCCTCAACCTACTTTTGGCTACAGGATATTTCAGGAAAATATTAGGGAGGCTTCGTTGCAGGAAGTCGTTTGTTATCAGACTCCATTAACACACTTTGTGTCGAAAATATTAAATTATGAAAGCTTTTATGGAGGTAATGCCACAAAAATATTTCTGTTTAGGCGGTAGCAAAATGTTTTTTTCTTCGTTTGTTTGAAAAACCTTGATAATGTATATTTATTAGTAAAAAAATATATTCCATGAAATCTCTGATTATTTGTAAGGATTTTTGATTAGGCATCTCATTTGGGAACGAGCAACAGACAATTTTTCAATTACCAACGCTTTCGAATTTATCAAAGGTAATTTTGAAACTACATCAGTTGATGTAGAGACTCGCTCGCAGTTAAATAAACATTGGACGTTGAACATATCTAAATATATTGTGACAAATTAGCAAAAAAGGGTCAAAATGTATCGCAATAAAAATTGAATGACTTTCAGACTTATAGATTCATTGTTTTTTATTTTCATTTATTCTTAAGGGCGATAAAATACGAAGTATGCAAACGCCCCGAATCAGCTGGTTAAAGTTGATTTCGTGGAAAAAGTCATACATTAATGGACCTTTTGTATCATTTGCGTGAAACGGAAACACCAGACGGGCTTCTGATTGAAATAATAATTAAATTGATATCAAATCAGGATAATCTTCCAACGGATCATATCCTGACAATCGTAACTCAAACATGATTGTCAAATGTGCTTACCTTTTAATTTCACAGCATAATAAAACAAATTTTTAAAAATAACTTTATTTCTTAGTTTCTCGTGTAATGAAATAAATTACGCATTACTCGTTTATAATTACTCCATGTTACAAAAACGTAACTCACCATTTGAAACTACGCGTCGTTAATCATTTCATACAAATTATAATATTACGAACAACTTTTCAGATTACTTTCAGGACTGTGTAGACGGTCTTAGCATAATGTTTGACCTCCATAAGTTGGTGTTACGAGAATAGTTATTAATACAAAGCGCTCTTTTCAGCGCAGTTATATCCAAAATTAACATTTTAGTTTGGGTTCTAAAAACACGCCCATGAAATAGGCGAACCTGTGAAATTTGCACGAAATTAATCACATGCGTGGTTTTTTATTTTTAGCGTCGAGTTTTTCACGCGATGTTGTACTTTTACACGCAAATTAATTTATTATTTTTTAAGTTTTGTTCTAAAACCATTTCTTTAAAAATATCAATGAAATTAATTCCTCGGATTTGTTTTATTTTCATTAATTCAATCAAAGAGCGCTTTTGCCTACGCGGGCATCTTCGAGACTACTAAAAAAAATTCAACTTGTATGCTTTATTTTTACAAGTTTTTGGGAGATAAAAAATTCGTGTATTTTTTTAGGGACAGATTATATATAATTACAAGAAGCTTTCCAAACAGCTTACTTATATTTAAGGAACCTTTGTTATGGGACTAAAATTGGCATTAAGAAATATTTATTATTCAAAAGTTGAGGAAAGAACAAAGAAAAAAAAACCCTCATCTAAAGTTCTCATCTCCCAAAAATCATAAATAAGTTGAATGTGTTCTTGGCGATTTACTAGTTCTGAAGATGCCTACTTAGGCAAAAGGGGTCATTGGTAAAACAAAATAAAACTTTACCATGGAATTTGGTATTTTTATCACAATCCTGAAATATGGAGTTTTTTTAAGACTTATACAAAAAACATCAATTTCATTTGTATAAGCCTTGGGGAAAATTGAAACGTCTATATTCGAAAAAAAAATCGTATATTGGTTAACGAAAATAAAATTTGAAATTAAATTCAACATGCCGTAGCTTGTAAAATGTATTTTCATCCTACAAAATAAACAAAAAATACAATACAACTATTTTTTTATTTTTATTTTTTATTTAACTTTTTGTCCATAATGTTATTTGTACATTGGCGGGCTTATTGCCAAATGGCAATTTCTTCCAACCAACCAATAAAATAAAAGTTTTATTTTTATAATTCAAGTTACAGAACATATTCAATAGAAAAAAAGATTAAAAAGCTAAAAGTATATAAAAATAGAAATAAACATATGTTTGTAAATAACTGATGTCAGTAAATATTAGTATAAAGCTTTTTACCGATTTTTTTTATTTTTACTGCTTTCAAAATGTGTTTGTTGCGAGGCATTTTTTAAAACTATTACACTGTCCTAGTTCTTGTATGTTCAACAGACTATTTTGAAATTTTACAAGACATTTTTTTTGTTTTTTAAGTCTTATAAGTAAATCCAGTAAGTGGAAATTGGCACTAAAAAAATGCTGAAAATACTAATTAATAGCGGAAAAAAAAATTTTTTTAGCTACATAGATGCGTTATAAGATAATAAACATATTGGTATTCATAACTCAATTTTGCTCAAAATTATCTATTAAATATACAAGAACTAGGGCAGCGATGTTTACAGCCGGAGGGTGTGTTTTAGTATTTGCATGTTAATTTAGTGAGTACCCTGATGAAGAGTCGGGTACTTTTTGAAACCGGTAGATATTAAAAAGTCGGTTGGTTGTAATACACTAAAGTAAACTTACATTAGTTAAAATATTGGACTAAAAAATTTGTGTTTTATGAATAAATAGTATTTGTTTAGTTTATTTGCGAACAAGCAACCATGTTTTATATAAATGATTCAATGCAATATTGAATTTTAATTTGATATAAAATTTTAGCAAGACTTTTTAGTAAAGCAATATATTTTGTTAAAGCGTGCTAAGGATTTATTTAAATAATATATAGGTGTTCATTACAGAGGTAGACATTAAAAAATATAATTAAAGACAAAATGTTTAAAAGCATGTGTATTTTATTAATTTAACTAGCTTCATAGTTTTACACCAAAATATTCCGAATAGTTTTAATAATTCTTTGGTCGAATCATTTTAAGTATGGATGCCTGAAGCTAATGTTTGATTAATTGTGACTGGAATATGGAACTTTAGGTTTATCGTGGTCAAAATACTATTGAGTTTTATTTCCTTTTGTTTCGATGTCAATATTTTTAAACAACATAAAATTAATTTAAAATATCACAATAATCAAACATTTACAAAAAATTACAAATATGTTTAAAAAACTGGTAGCTAGAGGTAACTATAACTACATAGTTATAAAAAAAAAACAAAAAAATAAGGTCATACGCTCAGACGTTGAAGTATTTGTGGGCATTTTTTCTAAATTGCGGTCTCTTGGTTGTTTTTAAGATGTATTTTTTTTCATGTATATTTTTTTATTTTATGGTATAAATTTGTAATAAAATAAACAAAAAAAAATTTCAACAGAGGGAAAACATTTTAACTAAAAACATAAATATTGGCGTTAACATTTATAAGCCCTTTATGACCTATCAATAGCTGTTTTTTTTTTTTTTTCATAAATTGACGGCATAAAATAAGTATACATATTCAATAAAGGGGAATCAATATAAAACTATTGAATAGAAATTGAAAACGGAGTGTTTTCTGTTGAGGAAATCCAGCCTGTCTGCAAACATTTGGACATACTCAAAACATTGTTGAAATTTTGAAAAATCACGTTGGGTTTAGTACTGCGGCTAACGCAATATATAGTAATAAGTGTTTGTATAGAGATGTATGATTAAAACGAGCATGCGATTCTGACCACAGAACATAAAATATAGTTTAACAAATTAATGGTGGAAACATAAAAACTCGCAAGTAAAAACCGTGTCCTTGACGTCATCAACGCTATTAAATAAATTCTTGCTAGCACGTGAGCACTAATTTTCATACATTTTTAAAACCTTACATGGTTTTTGACTGGATAAAAGCATAAAAATACTTTTTTTTTCAATTCTGTGTTGACACTTAACTAACTCTAAAAGCAAAGTCAGAAGAAAACAAAATTTTACTTTCTTTTATTCATTCTCTGGTGAATTTTTATTTGTTTTGTCAATGTTAGACATCAATTTAAGACAAAAAATCATAGAAAACTAATGATAAATTAACTTGACGGATATTTTTAGTTGCATGGTGAAATATTATTGCGTATTAACTAGCTGACATTAAAACAAAACAAACCGCTAGATGAATGAACAATATATTATTATTTTTGTTCAAAGCATTAACTTTGTGGTCAAAAATTAAATTTTAGCACATGTTGTATTTATTAGTATTCAACCACTTACCGACTTTTTATGTCCACCGGTTTCGAGAAGTACCCGTCTCTTCGTCAGGACACTCACTACACCAACACTCAAATACTAAAATACACTTTCACCTTTACCATCACCGTAGTTGACATATTATTTACGAAAAAATACACAAATTAAATGCAGAATAAAGGGGAAGCAAACACCACCAAGTCCGAACATGCACTAAAGTTAGATAAATAATATTTATCAATATGTCTCAGAATGTGCGGGGGGGGGGTTAGGAAGGGTAGGGGTTAAGAGGTTGAACGTTATACCATTGGTTAATTTTTAAATCAAAAAATGGTCTTTATTAAATCAAAAAATGGTCTTTATTAAAAAAAAAAAAGATCATTTCATAGGGGAATATTATTTTTAATGCTTTTTTTTATGTGAAATACCTCCATGTTGTTTCATTTAAATCCTCTTTAATTATTTGAATGTAAAATTTAAACTCCTGCATCTTTATTAAAATAATGTGAATTTATCAGATGATTGCCAAACTACGAAAAATTATTATTTTAACATGTCGTGTGTTCTTTAATGTGAATATTAAAGCTGCATGACGTTTTCTTAATTAACCTTGATAGACACGTATGCATTGTAATTGGTACACTCCTGAGTTGATATATATATTATTTTTATCTCTACGATTTATTAGTAATTTTCCAATATTATTTTTAGTATAAAGGGCAAGATTAATATTTTTGGCAAGAACATTTTAATTCAGGTATTATTTACGTTGAGAATTTTTCTCTACATTATCTTTCTTAGTATTTACAGGAGGATATAAGAATTTATTGACCGATTTTTGTTTAAGTTTTCTGTTTAAAAGGGTATCAATTAATTTTGCAATGTAACCGTTATTTATTGCAATTTGTTTAGTAGTGTTTAGTTCAATTTCAAAATCACATTTAGGTAAAGGAACACTTACTAATCGGCGTAACATCGAATGGAAGGTAGCACAATATGTTATTATTTTTAGGCCCGCGAGCAGAAATGCCAAGAGAAAAATTGTGCATAACAAAAAAATAAAGAAAACGGGATATAAGTATGTATTTATATTGATTAATGTTATTGTCATATATAAAAAAATGATAATATACATACGTTGTAAGAGTTAGATATAAAAGTACACTTGAGTGTATTGTAGGCAAACATAAAAATCTCCATTGAAGGAGTCACTGAGATATTGGCGAAAACTTAAAAAAAATAATAGGGAATTATCATATACTACAAATGCCGATAAAAATATATGAAATGGATTAAGAATAACAAATAATTGTTTACAATTTTTTTTTTAAAGCAATTACCCGCTAAACCTCTATTTTTAAAGGCTTGTCAGCAGGTGGGAAAGAGGGGATATGGAAGGAGGTAGTGAAAAATTCACCACAGCACCCAGACTAATTGAGAAGAAAATTTTTCATGGATTTTGACTGGCTGGAATCAAACCCGTGACGCCAGTTTCATAGTCGGCCATCTAACCAACTGCGCCACGATGCCTGTCAAAAATTTTCAAAATCAATATGGATGTTGTGGAAAAACGTTTCCATACAAAAATTTAAGAAAGATTTTTTTTAAATACGTCACTAGAAAAACGCGACGTGTTTGACCTTGACAGTTTTTTTAAATAGGTTAGTTGCATTATTATTTTACCTTGCTTGTAATGTAAAAGGTTTATATTTATTTCAAAGCGATAGTTATTTATGTGTTTACTTTAAAAAAATATATATATATATTAAATTTACTTCAATGAAAAACTTTATTTGGTTATTTTATGTAAGGATCGGTGAGATGTTCCGGCTGTGACCTGTTTTAAAAGCTTCTCCGTATTTGCTCTAGTGACAAGGAAACCACAGAAAACTCGTCAGGAGAAGGCGGACCGTTGTAATTCGTCAACAGATCTTCCGATCGACTTGAAGAGTGTTCGGCATTTGGTGTCCCGCTATCATTGATACCTTTTATTGCCTTCACTATATCTGTCATGTATAATGTTACCTCTCTTGACAAGTCCCTATGACTAATCACTACATGCACATCGTGTAAATCCTCATTTAGACTTCTGCATGGCGCCTCCAGTTGCATTCTCTGCAGACTAAAAAAGGGGCAATGCATCAACAGATGGGAGACATCCTGGAGAGAAACATCATCGCATGGACAATTGTTGATCTCAGATATTTTGAACCCGTGTAAATAGCTCAAAAAACCTTGACAGTTGTGACGTCAAAATTTGTGTCAATGTTCTAAATAATTTTGAATGGTCGAGAACAAATAAACATGAATCGTGACGTATTAGGGGCATGGCCAATGGAATGGTGGATTTTGCGGGAATTAAAAATTACAAATTTAAAAAAAAAAATGTTACTAAGTAACAAAGATTTTTTGTTTACTGCATAGTATTTTATAGACATTTATTACTTTAAAAACGTATAAAAAAAGGAAATATCTTAATTATGTTTCATTAACTCAATGGAGAATGCTCAGTTTGCGGTGTCAAGTAGTACAATTGAAATCTGTTTTTGCAAGATTTTGAAACGGTTTTTAATTACGCTATTATATATGTCATCATTCCCCTTTCGCACCTAATGGTGCAAAGGGCACTGCATTGGTACACCAATCGCAGCGCATCTTGATCGTTTTTGTTTCATGAAGGTAAAATGATCAGTCTTACGCTTCAGGTACCAGTCCAGGGACTATGAAAATATTCTAGTGTAGAAACACCCCTTTATATAAATATTTCATATCAACCATGTCGGGAATCGAACCCGAGACGTCTTGCGTGGTAGGCATTTGCGCTGATCATTACACCACGAGGCCGACAAAGTTATTATTTATGTAGGTAGGTTATAATGTATAGTTTATTTTGGCATCGATAACTAATTTTCCGTTTTTAGTGGAGATTTTTAAGTTCACCCCTAATACCCTTACTTGTATGCTAAAAGTGTAACAGAAATAATGTTCCGAAAAACTACCTTGGCGAGCGATCCCATTTCTTGAAAACCTGCATGAATTATTTTCAAGGTTGATAGCGAAAATATCCGTATTTCAGTGTCTGCATAAATTTATTGAACATTATGGAATTTTCGTTCTTCCAGCAAATTGTTAATACACTGTTGTATTTTGTTTAATACACCAAACAGGTTATCATTATGCGCCAAAATTATTTTATTTGAAACTAGTTCAAGTTCGTTGAATTGCATGTTATAGAAATAAAAGGGTAATTTTCTCAAATATATTTCCTTGCGTTTTGTACAAATCACTGACAGACAATACGAAATACTTATAATTTAAATATTAAATCAATTGACTAGTACTATTCCAATTTACATATTCATAACTTTAATTTCAATAAACATGTTAATTTTAACTAAAACGAGATTAGCGTGTTTGATTTATGGGTAAATATTATTTAAAGCATCTTACCTATCATCATCCTCTTACCCAAAACGTATGGAGTATAGGGGCACTGCAAAACCAAATAGTAGAGTTTTTCGACCATTTAATGAATGTTAGATGATCAGATTTACGTTTGGTCAGTCCAGGGACAGTGAAATATTGCAGTGTAAAATCATTATCATTAAACCAATTTTTATTTTAAGTACATACATAGTAGAAATCTCAAATTTTACTAAAAAAATTTAAGGATTATGAATGTTTGCGCAAGAGATGATAACGAACTGGTTTTGGCTGCTTTGACTAATAATTTGCCTGACTTAATTTTTTATTTTTTATTTGTTCATGTGCCCTTATTAAAAGTCAATATATCATAATGAAAAAAACTTAGAAAAATAACAAATATCAATTGGCGCATTTATTATTTTATTTATTTATAGGAAAAGAGTGAACAATCAAATCTACACAACAGTTGAAATGCTTTTAACTTTGACAAATTATAAACAGTGAATATATTCGTTTTTTTTATTACAAACAACAATTTAATTGTATATTTTACCAGTGTTAATGATTCTTAAAGTACCGTAAGATTTTTCAAGTGCTGTGGGTGTTTTCTGCAAATTGAGAAATGCCGTTTTTCTGATCGACCTATTTTCAGAAGGTCGTTATTACGGTTTTTTGTATGAAAGCGGTCTGGTTGTTTTCGGCAAAAAGTAGATTTGACCTTACTCTATCCGATTACACCAATATCTCATTTTTTCCAAATTATGAACTGGCTGCTTTCTGCATAAATACGTTTACATGCAGCAGTTACACGAAGAAACATGTATACAAGAAACTGAACAAAAAAATTTAAACCATTTAGCAAAGACAAACAAGGTTAAAAATATTATAATATATTTTTTAAACTTTGACTTTAATCAAATTCCACTCTACCCCAACTTGATTCTCATTTTCCTATAGTGAAATATTTACAACTCTAAATTTATTTCAACAGAGAGGGAAAAAGTTTTCAAGAAGAAATTTGGAAGTCTAGGCATTTACAGGGCTTATGACCTGTCATTGGCTGGTTTAAGTGGCCACTTTACACACTGTGTAACATTCACCATTCTGCCCATGTTTGAACATCCACATTTCCTCAACTCTTCCATCTGTTGACTTTTGTGAAGTGAAAGAGCTGAAACCTTTATCACGTGGGTGAGATTCAACTCCCTAGGGAGGAAATCCAGCCAGTCTGCAAGCATTTGGACATAATCAAACATTGTTGAATTACTACCTGGTAAAAGAAGAAGTATAAAAATTGGAAAATTGTTTCCAGGCGTTGCCTAGTAGGTGATTTGGTTCAGCCGGATGAATCTCACCCACGTGATAAAGGTTTCAGCTCTTTCACTTCACAAAAGTCAACAGATGGAAGAGTTGAGGAAATGTGGATGTTCAAACATGGGCAGAATGGTGAATGTTACACAGTGTGTAAAGTGGCCACTTAAACCAGCCAATGACAGGTCATAAGCCCTGTAAATGCCTAGACTTCCAAATTTCTTCTCGAAAACTTTTTCCCTCTCTGATGAAATAAATTTAAATATGAACAACTCCCTAGGGAGGAAATCCAGCCAGTCTGCAAGCATTTGGACATAATCAAACATTGTTATTTACAACTCGTTGAAAATGGCCCTCAGAATTAAATATTTGGGTACAATATAGTTTATAAGAACGTAAAAACTTCTATAATTATTTTTATTTTTATGGAACTAGATTAACTCTAAAAAGACTGTGGTAAATAATTCTCTTGCGTGCAATGACATCGTGTTACTACGTGTAAAATACGTAATATTGAACAGTTCAGACATTTGAAAAAAAAACTATTTCCTTTTTTATAATTTATAAAAATAAACATATGCTTTTTCCCCTTTTATAAAAAAATAAATTTAAAAATACGCTGGTTATCTCACATGCGTGCATCTCCCATCATTGTCAATAGCCGACTGAGTCTGTTTCAGCTACAGAACAGCGTCTCGGTCTTGAGTTGCTATGAGTTATATATTCGTGCTCTCTCTTACTCAGATTTATTACTGTATTAGAGTCACGTTCGTTCTTCGCGTGGCAAGGAATCCAGCATAGTTAAAAAAACTTTACTTTATAAATCTGGTGTGAAAATTTTCATTTGAAAATTACAAAAAATGCAAATTTATAATTTTAAAAAATAAGGGAGATATACCAAGTCTTGTTTCATATGCAGACTAGTGTGACATCACAGCCAGACAAAAGTTAAAAATAAACCTGAAAAAGATTCAAAGTATAAAAACGCAAAACACATTAAACATTCTCTATAACATTTAGTTTTCTACACAACCTTTTAACTAAACTAAATACAATCTTCAAGAGGTTTTGAAATTTACTACACAATACAAAAATGATTTTGCCTTATTTATAATATTGAAACACAAGTATTACCTTTGTTAAAAACTTACTTTAAAAAAAAAAAACAAAAATGTAATGTTGGTTAAAACACAGTGAATTTGAAATACTCATTTGCCTAAATACCAGAGGGGTAATAAAAATGTTCGTCCTTTCGTATTTTCATTAAAAATACTGCTTTGATGGTCCTTCAAAAATATGATGATCAAGATACGCAAACGACAAATTGACAAAATGTCGTATTGGACAAATGGCCCCGGATGCGGACGAAGCGATTTGTTGTTATCAGATTAATTTCCGGTTCCGTTTCCGGATCCAAAGGTTGGTGGATATATAAAAAGGTCCTCCCGCATAGGCACGAACCGGGGACCGCACATAAATACATCCAGACCCGAACCAGTGACCCCGGACCCTTGTAATTGAGTCCTACTCTGACCCCTGTGAAGTTTATAATTAATATTTCACCCCTGTTTATTATGCAATGCATACCATACATGTTTAAAATGTGTTTTGTAGCAAATTTAGTGAACGAATTATAATTTATTTCATCTAGTAACTTTTTTTTGTTGTTGGAATTTCTCAATGCTAATTTTTTTCTTTATTTTCTCCGTATAACTTATTATAAATAGTACTAATTTTAAAACGTTAAAAGTTAATTTGGTATTTTTTGTAAATTAATTACCCACTAAGTCTTAAGATTTATTTTACACATTTAAATATAAGTTACATTTACTTATTACCTTTTAGTTGTCATTAAGTACTAAACATATATTTTTTAAGTTTCTTTATTTCAAATGAAGATCTTCCATGTTTATTATGGTTTGCGGAAGATCATTGAACAACCTTGGAAAAATGCAATTTTCTTCGCTCTCCGAAGTTATTTTTAATTCAGGGAACGACCAGGGAACCCTTATTTTTTAATCTAGTGTAAGCGTGGGTAATTTTTTATATTCTGGATCAACAAAATGATCGACAGTTAATTTGCAATCACAAAGTGGTTTTATCGGCAGGACATTACAGGCTTTAAAATATACACTTTCACCCATATGTTTCGCTTCACGAATTATGCCATTCGATACATCCCCCTTAAGAGTGTCTTTGAATATCATAAATTTACCCAGATAAGACTGGAAGGTGAGAACCAAATCACACGCTCCGTAAGGTATAATCAATTCAATGAGCGATGCAAATATTGTATACATTAACGTTTTGAAAGGAATTCACATATAATACTTACAAAAACTACAAATCATGATTATTTTTTTGAAAACGTAGTATATTTTTTGTTGGTATTCATAAAAAAAACTAAGTGATTGTAGAATTTAAGCGTTTTTATCTTCATGTTACTGTAGGGCTCATTGTCCATAATCGATGACACAAGCGTGCTAAAACATTTCACCTGAAATAGTGCGATGACCGAAGAAAGCAATGTCATCATTTTCTATACAATCCAATACAACATTATAATGCAACTTAAACAGTATTGCACACACAATTGGGATCATCGTTTGGCAGTCAATTAATATCATTCCTGCCAAAAAGAAATAAAATACAAAAGAACGTGGTCTGTAAAGAGACCACAGGACGCAACGCCAGTCAGTCAGCCTAAAAAATTAAGTTCACTTCAGTCCAGCTCGACGAAGTCACTCAGTTCTAGCATGTAGTTCAAGTGCAGTCTTTTCAACCCACTATCGCCGCTACGATCGTGCTACACAACCAATCGCTGTATATTATTCGCCATTTGATAAATACGCTAAAACAAAAAATCTCGCGTCTTCTGTCAATCTCTAACTTAGGTAGGAGCTCCAACCCTCAATAACCTATTCATACATAAAAATGATCAAGTTACGCTGTGATTGGTGTGTCAATGCAGCGCTCCATGCACCAGTGGTGTAGTCGGGCAGGAGCGCACCGGAGCGGCGCTCCGGCACTTTTTATCTGAGCAGAGCGGCGCTCCGGCTCTGGTCAGGAACAAATATTACGTTTCAAAAAAATAAGTCCCTTCAAAAAATTTGAAATTAACAACAAACGTATTTATTGCCGATAACTGGCAAAAGTCTGATAACTGAAAATGTGTCCCCCCCTCCCTCCTCCCACTTTACCTAGTGGTGGCAGTGCGCTCCTGTACTTTTTAATTTAGGACTACACCACTGCCATGCACCGTTAGGTGTGGAAACGGATTGATTATGATGATGTCTTAATAACTTGTTTTACAACTAAGTAAAGATACAATAAAATATTTTTTTAGTCTTAAATATCTGACAAATGAATAGAAAGACAGATTCTGTCTTATTGTTAAAGTTTTTTCCATTGTCTTCTGTGTTCAGGGAACTAACCCAGTAACTTCAAAAAAACAATTTCTTTATGTCCACTTGTGAATGTTAATGAAGTTTCGGAATTCGAAATGATCAGCTAACTATCGCACTCGGTTAACTTGTTAAAAGCTCTTTTGAACTTTCAGGCGTGTCGTAAATTTATACTGAAGTCGAAACTCTTGCCTTGAGTTTCCTCAGAAAACAGACAATTCTCAAGTGGTTGTCGTCTCGCCTGAATCAATAGGTTCTAGTGTGTTTTCCGTATTATATTGACATTGTACGAATGAAAATATAACACCAACGTGAGAAAATAACCCACGTAAATAAACGAATAAGGATTCTACATTTGTAAATAGAAGTGTCATACAAAAATACGCGCCCGATTTATCCCATAAAAATAAAGATACATATACACTTTATATTTTGTTATAATAGAATGAACTGCACGTTTGCATTATAGTCGTGATTAGCGCATTTGAATGCAATTGTAAGCTTAAAAATTGTTAACTAGCGGACCCGACAGACGTTGTCGGGCCCAAACGTTGGCTTGCTTATTATAAGCTTGTTCAGCAAACACAAAATCTCAAAATATTCTAAATTTTTACTAACTATATACTAAGTGACATTTGAAATTGAGATTGCAGTTCCATCTAGCGTCCGATTGTGAATCCAAACCTTCCAGGAATCCACTCAAACACAATAAAAAAAAATATCAAAATCGGTCGCCGTTTAGGAGTTCAGTTTAAGAATTATTTATATATATATAACCAGATCATTAAAAAAACACACGTTCTTAATTTTTGCCTTTTTTGATCTTTATTTGTAATAAAGGTTAGTTTTTCGTTTTATCTCCTCATGTGATTGGTTAAAAGTCCTTGTCGTGCTCAAATCACAATCGTGCAAAATAACGGTTCTATTGTCATACTTAAGGGAGAAAATACGGAAAACACATGTTAATAAAGAAAAGTTAGACATTTTACCCTGAGCCCTCTTAAATTGTGATACTCAACCAATGTCCAACGAGAACTTAGTCATTCTTTAACCGCTAGCCGGGTTTTGATGCAAGCTTGACGTTTAATTCGAAACCCAAAAAAATTAAAAGAATAATAGTTGATTGTGTCGTGAAAGCGTGCAAAAACTGTCCGGATTAAAGGAAAAAGACTTTTCGTTGATAAGGTACCTAGGTACTTTTTTATTATTGAATTCCAAAACAAAAAAATATTTATATTCAAATATTGAATTTATGTAGGGACCTAGGAACTAGTTTATTGTTGAATTCCAAAACATAAAATAATTAATTTTCAAATATAGAATTCTTTTCGCAAATGTCAAACTCGGCTCTTCTCACTAACAGAGGTGCACTTAATTCATAAATGCGATTTTCAAAAATGTATTGAATGTCAGTTAATATTATTTTAGTATTACCAAAAATACAGTAAAAAGAAATAAAAGGGAAGAAATTATAACGAAAGAATCTGATTGCGATCCATTCAAAGCAAATGTTGTTTGTTAACACATCTTCAGCCAGAAACATAATGACAAGAATAAAAGAGCACAAGAGTGCATGCAAGTTGGGCTACCCGGATAAATCAGCTCTTGCAGAGCACTACATAGAAACAGGGCATAATTTCTCATTTGAGCCAAATGTCCTTGGAAAGCCCAAAAATCATCAAGCCCGTTTAATAAAGGAAGCCATAGAAATATACAAGCATCCTAATAACATAAACAGGGATGATGGGTTACGACTACGAACCTCATGGTACCACCCGGTGCTTCCAAAGCCCACGGTACAAACTCCACACACTTAACCACATACATTGCCCGACTGCGACACGGTACAAATTCCTCACAATTAAACACACTAAAAACTACACTCATACATTCAGCCCTGAAGATGGACACTGCAATGTGCTCCGAAACGTCGGCAATACAAAGCCCACAAACACGGCATAATAACCCAGAAAAACACTACCTGTTAACACATCTTCTCTTATCTTTTATCTTCTCATGCACGCGCGCCGATTATTCCGACTTTTGCCATATCCATCTTCAAGTATTTGTTGGATTTGTTCATGCCATGTCTCTCTCGGTTTTCCTCTATTTTTGTATCGATCAACATTCGCATTGCAAATATTCTTAGCTGTACTTTCATTGTTCATTCGCTCTGCATATCCAAACCCGCGCAGAGCTCCTTTATTGATTTTGTCGATAGTGCTTACCTTAGACTTACATAATGTACAGATCTCAACATTTGTGCATCTATCGTAGATAGTTTTACCACACATTTCCCTGAGAGATCGTATTTCGACAGCATTCAGCCTACTTTCTTCCCGGTTTTTTCAAGTCCATATTTCGCTCCTTTACATCAGGGTCGGGACTGAGACTACATTGTGAACTGCTAATTTGATGTTCAAAAATAGTATTGTTTAGAAAAAAAATATGTACCCATTTCATGTAATTATAATTATCAATAAAAAAAACAGGCAAAATAGTGAATGTTACACAGTGTGTAAAGTGGCCACTTAAACCAGCCAATGTCAGGTCATAAGCCCTGTAAATGCCTAGACTTCCATTTCTTTTCTTTCTTCTTTAAAATTCGAAAAAATTTTCTTCTCTTAACTGTTATCCATCCTTGTTGTAATGTGTTAATGTATAATAAAGTAATGTTATCCATAGGAATATAAACTATTTGTGTACCAATTATACAAAGTAGTACGTATCTTAATATATTCTATTTTTCAAAAAAATCTCTTGCTGCATCATTATTACAATATATAAAATGCTTTGAACAAAAATAATATAACAATTGAAAATACATAACATAACATTGCTTATCGTATCGTATGATTATGTTGTGAAGTAAATAAAATACCTTTTACTATTTTTCATTTAAGAATAATATTCAAAAGCAAAAAAATATAAAAATTTATATTATTTCAATGAAACCTTTTATTGCTGGTTAGCCATTCCCTCTTCAGTTCATCGGAACTCAGATTACCAGTATGTCCGAAGTAATTTTTCCCATTTAGTTAACTTTCAATGCACATCCCCTGGTATAAATTGTAAGGGCGAGGTCAGGCGAGGTCATGCCTCGAGAGGAGCAGCAACCTCGCGGGGTGGGGTTGTATGGAGTTGGTCTAGTAAGTTCATGTACCTCCTCCTTTCACCTGTACTCCTCACCCTGGGAGCGAGTTTACTGCGACGTGGTTTTATTAATTGTAACGTGACGAATATAAACAGTTGTGTTATAGGGAAGAATATCGACAGTGATATTTTTTTTCCCCTGTTATATTTGACATTTATATTTGAATGACGATGTTCATATCCACATTTGTCTAGCAGAATAATTTAACATGTTACATGCATAAGGGATCTCTCAAACATCGCACATCAATGGTTCAAAAAACTTAAAACCCACTTGTTCTTTAAATCATTTGAATAAATCCGTAGCACGTGACAACAAAATAAATTGTTTTAATTAAATTACAAATTTAAAAGCTTCAATTAAATTAATTTAACAATAGAATCACTATGTAAAGCGCCCTTGAGGTATTTTATTACGAAAATGGCGCTTTATAAGTTATCCATAATAATAATAATAATAAGATTCTATAGATAGATTTCAGTTTCAATACAGCAGAACAGCGTTTATTTTATATTTTTTAAATACATTTTACAATTTAAAAACTTTTTAGTCGGACGCATTTTTTTAAACATTATTTCATTTATACTTTACACATTTATTTATTACCGTTTAACAAGTATTGAGAAGATATTTCAGACACCATAAAAGATATTTCTTCAATTCTTTTTATTTTCAATTCATGATCTTTCTTTTTTTTTTTTAATTAACATATAATTTATCAAGTCCTACTGAACTGCATAAAATGCAGTTCGTCAGCAGGTGCTTATAGTTAAGTTCTAATATATATAAACATAATCTTTTCTCTTAAATACTATAAAAATATAAAAACTCTTATTACCATGGAAAAAAAAGAAAACGAAAATAAAAAATTTAAAAAAATTAAAAATTGACAAAAAAAAAAAACACAAAAAAAATCAATACAAAAAACCACGTTCTAAGAGCCAGATTCTCAACAGACGTCTTTCTCTTGAGCCAGATAAGTTTTTTTGATTTTTTATATTTAATGGGAGCATATTATACACTTTTGGTATATTGTACTCTAGTGTTCTTTTCCCGTATTTATTATTGAATTTAGGGAGAGCTAGTCCATTTACACTAGTGAACCGAGTATTATATACATGCTCCATGATGGTTTGTGGAAGGTCATTTAACAACCTTGGAACAACTCAATTATATGTTCGTTCTCCGAAGTAATTTGGAATTCGAGGAACGACCAGGGAACCCTTAGTTTTAAATCTAGTGCTGTGAGTATGGGAAACTCTTTTTTTTTATTCATCAACAAAGTATTCTACAATCAATTTGTAGTCACAAAGTTGTTTTACCGGCAGGACATTACAGAATTTAAAAAAAAAAAAAAAAAAAAATAATAATAATAATAATAATAATAATAATAATAATAAAATACATATATATACCTCTTTGCCTATTCGTTTTGCCTCGCGGATTATGCTATTTCTTATCGATATCTTAAGAAAAACTTTTATAGTGCCTTTTTGTACTTTAGTTATTCGTTTAAGATTTTTAGCTGCAGCGGATCTCTACCCTCATACAAAATAAAGAATTCGTTTGAAGAATTATATTTTTTTCTTAATTTTTTTATAACTTTAAGCTAAAGCTAGGGTTTCCTAGGAGAGCGGTTCCCGTATCTCAACGGCCGTAATGAACGGTGATGCGGTGGACAGCCATCGTAACGGTGACTAGAGAGTAGTTTCCTAGGAAAACGGTGTTGATAACATCGTTAAAAAATAAAACCACTCTCTAGTCACCGTTACGACGGCTGTCCACCGCATCACCGTTCACTACGGCCGTTAAGATACGGGAACCGCTCTCTTAGGAAACCCTAGCTTTACCCTATTTTATATTTTTTCCGTATTACTCAATTTCATTTTATTTTATAATCATTTCGATATGTTTCTATGTTAATAAGCGATCAATATTCAACTCTAACTTAAGTGGCGAAACACGTATACTTGATAAGTTTTCTGGAAATCGAATCGGTTTTGCTACTTGAATTTAAATTCTGCAACTTCGGCACAATTTCGATTCCAGGAAACCACTATGTTGTTTGTTTGCATTTCTCTTCGGTCCGCAATAAGTCAATTTATCGGAACAAAAATAGATTTACAACTGATTGTATAGATACCCTTTCGATCATAACTTAGCAATTCTAATAAAATCATTAGAAAATGCCGAAAAATCAGGAAATAGCAGTGGCGAATGGTAATTTAATTACAGGTAAGCCATAAAAAAAACATATGTTTGTACCTACATAGGAGGTACATAATATAATGTAAGTAATATATACTATAAATTAATATTTTTCTGTGCTTCTGTGTGATACAACAACTCTCATCCATGAAATCAACTCAAACGATGTAACTTTGTGATATACTATATTATATAGATATATTATCCGTTACTTTATTATACAATTCATTAAAAAATAAATAAAAAATACCTCTTTGAATTCGGTCGATATTAGGTATTCGATTGAAATGTCAATTGGCCGAATTGTTCTGGTAATTAATGGTGCTAAAAACGGCCGCGTGGGGCGCTATATGTCCTGCAATATGACGCATGAAAGTAATTATGTTCTTATGTCAAAAGTACCATCTCAAAGAAAAATAGTCCTTAAGAAATAATGTTTGAAATACTGTTTTCCAAATCAACAATCTTCAAATAATTTGTGTAATCTGCACGTAAAATAGTCCTTAAGAAATGATGTTTGAAATACTGTTTTCCAAATCAACAATCTTCAAATAATTTGTGTAATCTGCACGTAAAATCTAGGAGAAAAAACCCGCTTTGGGGTTAATACATTCAAAATTTAACAAAATTTAAATATTGATTCCACACTAAAACATTTTTGTGTGGAATCAATATTTTAATTATGTTATTTCTAAGTAAGCATTGAAAAAGTTGTTACTGTATATACTCCACTGTAAATACTTATGTATGTATGTAATGTAAAAGGTACTTGTACCGTTAATTCTTGAAAAAATAAAATAAAAATAAAATATAGTATACTTATTTGTATGAAAAAATAAGCTGGAATAATCGGCTAGTTTCTTGGCTCACCGCAGGCGCTGGGCGTGCTTTATTAAAATTTATATTTATATAAGGATAAAAATACAAACGGTGGAAATGATTTAAAATAAATGTTCATTATTTATTTGTTTTTCTATAAATAAAGTTACAATAAAACATTATCATGGTTGGTCAAATATAATATGGCGGCCTCCGTGGTGTAGTGGTCAAGACGCTTGACTCACACACGAAAGGTTCCGAGTTCGATTCCCGGTGAGAACACAAAAATTAAAACGTGATTTTTTTCAAGCCTGGGTGTTCTGTGATGTAATTCACCACTGTAATTGGGCCTCCTGGCCTGTTGTGGTGCAAAAAAAATAGTAATGGTAAGCTGCGCATAATCGCTCCTATACACGGTTCGCCCCCGGGAAATAGGCCATATTTTTAAAGGATATATAGCGTTGTAGTTTTATCATAAAAAATAACCTTAAAAGTCCTTTAATTTATAAATCTAAACTGAAAACTATAAACGAAAAAAAATCAATGGTAAAAGTATCATTGTAAACATAGTGTTTTGTTAACCGTGCTAATATTTATTTAATATGTCATTATTAATAATTTGAGCGAATTCTGATTTCGAGGCGATTACTTACTAATATTTCTTTTTTCCATAACTATATTAATGCCAAACTATTGCAATATTTACGTTTTTGTAGAACAATTACAATCTGTCCTAACACAGATCAGCTAATCTCATCGTTAGTTTGGAACTCCCTTCCGAAAAACGTAGTTAAAAATATAGCTTCCTATATAGGGTATTTTTAGTAAGAAACAGATGAAATTCTGCGCAGTTCAATCTACGTTTTTCTTCAAGTTCTGGAAGTACATGATATTTTACTATTTTATTAGTTCACTTAATGAAGTATTGGTTATTATTTCATAAGTTCTGTCCCTATAATATTGACGGTCGGATCGGGTTTCACCGCTTTCCGATAGGGGTAAAGACTGCAATAGGATTAAGGCTGGCTAAGGCTTAATGGCCATTTCGTTCACCGTAACAGATGACCAACGATATTTAATATGTGTCAGGTAATATCGCAGAGTAAGGTGGGGAGAACGCAAACATTATTTAGCCAGTAATACAATTAATAGTCGCTTGTTAACCTGCTTCCGTAGTTACCCTTATAGAAATATCGCCAATCACCAAAGCAGATAAAAAGAAATTTGAAAAAATAATGGTTATGTCTACATTACTTTCGTTATATTTTGATTAAACCTTCCGGATCTAAAGGGGTATCTAGGATCCCTCAGGTGGCATTTTTTTTAATTGACTTTTTTGTTAATCATAAAGAAGATCCATATGCACTGCAGTCAAAATTTATAATAAACTTCCCAAAAAAAATAAAATAAATAAATTACATTTAAAAATAAATTATTGAATGGTATAAATGAATATTTTAATGATGCAATTGAATAAAATAAAATGTATTAAATGTAAATGACGTATACAATAGACACCGTGATTGAGATACTGTTTTAACTTTTGGCATTTTCTTAACGTTTAATTCATTTCATTTTTATTAAACTCTTTTTGTACTTCTTATTATTGTATTTTTTTTTGGTTAGACTGTCAGAAATCGCTAGTGGCAATAAGTCTGCCGTTTAACGTTTATGATTTTTTTAGAAAAAAAAATCTAATTGTATAAAAATATTATGGTTAATAATGATTATTTATTATTATTCTGATTGAATTTTTCGCATAATCTTACCCCATAATGTTAAGAATGTACAAAAATGGTTCAAATATCTTTCTGCTAAATTCTTTCAATAATAATTCACATTTGTTTTTGCCTTTTTCCGCACAAAAAGCAAACATTACAATTTATTTGCTATACAGTTTAATAATTTTCGTCAGTTCACACGAGTATTTTTGCCTATTAGGTCGCTTATTTCTAGCGATATCTACAAAAATTCTAATTTCATGCGTTTGATTTTACATGCATTCCTCTCCGCATTCTCTGCTGCGCGTTCCCGTTAACGAGTTGCGTGAGTTTAGATCATTGTCTTTCAACGTGTAGCAGTGGGAGGAGCGTGGTGTCAATTAGCATCCTTTAGCGAGAGTATTTTATGGAAAAATGTATGGATTTTGCAGAAAACTTAATATGTTATGTGACAATTTTATAAACACTGCTTGCCCACCGAATACCGCACACCACATCTGAGGACATAAGTCTCCTTGGTGTGCTCACACACACAAAAAAGTTGAATAAAAACATAAACACTACCAAGACAAATAATGATATCATTTGTTTATTTTTTTTATTTGTATTTTGAGCATTTTACCTGGAGTATTTCTGATACCGCCCTCCAAATCTCGCGTGTTTTTCACACTTAGGCTTTAAAAGGTTAATTGCGTATTTTCACTATTAACTCGTATGAAAGAATTTCAACATTTAACTTCACTGTTACATAGTACATTAAAAAAAACAGGTGCCGTGGGGCAGTTGGTTAGACAGCCAACTGTAAAACTGGCACCGCGGGTTCGATTCCCGTCAGTTGTAAGAAAAAAAATCAAGATTTTTTTTCTCTAAATAGAAGCTAAGCGGGTAATTCTTAACAAAAAAAAACAAAAATTAAGAAAAATATTTTAATAAACTAATTAAAAATAACAGTAGGTGTGAAGTTTATAAGTCAAGATAATGAAAACATTTTTAAATTGCCTTTTGTATTCTCATGAATTTCATGTTAATTTTTTGTTCAAGGTTTATCCTTCTTTTGTGTAAACTTATTTGACGGCAAATATTTTTTGGTGGAAGGCTTTTAAGGATAAAAAAATAACAGTAACCGTTTGCATAATATTACTTTAGCTTTATGATAAGGCTGAGATTATAGTCAATGTTACGAAGATTTGTTACAAAAGATAGGATAAAATTAAATTGATATTCATATTCTGGTTTTGGAAAGCTTCATGTTTAGCTTTGTAATAATAATTCATTTATAGTACAATATAAGTAACTAACATTTTAATCTTTGTTAATACCAGCTATAAAAATTGAAAACATTAAAATAAAATAACCATCAAATATGTGAAGTACACATAAATTAATACATTTCATGTTATCAAAAACTTCATTCTTATTTCAGCATCTGGTGGTAAATAGGACACTGCATTGGTGTACCAATGGCAACATATTTAGATAATTTATTAAATGCATGAAGACAAGATAATTAATTTCAAGCTTCTTAACATGAAATATTTCATCAAAAAAATACCATTAAAAAATGAAAAATATATGTCAAACATCTGGGGAATCAAACCCGAGACCTTTTGCATGATAGGCAAACGCGCTGACCATGAGACCACAAGGTAGACAAATAAGAGTATTAGAAGCAAATTTAGAAATCTGTACCAAAAACCTAAAATTATTTATTGATCCCAAAATAAACTATACATAAAAATCTACCTATTCAAATAATAGCGTGATTCAAAACCGTCTCTAAATCCTGCAAAAACATATTTCAATTATATTACTTGACACCGCAAACTTAGCAATCACCATTGAGATGGTGAAGCATAATTACATATCTCGCACAGAGACATGCATATTTTATAAGCCCAAAAATTTTTAATTCTTTTTTTAACGATAATATTTCATTGATTCCAAACTTTCAAATATTTTCCTTCTTTTAAAAAACATGCACTATCCTGGATTCAAACTAAAGATATGAACTCTTTTTTCTATGATTTATTTTGTTGCCCTTTAATAATAAGTAATATTTTTGTGTTTTTTTTAAATATTTTTTATTTCCTTTTTTAATTACTATAAAAAAAATACCGTTTTATCTTTTACAGAATATTTTATTTTTTCTTTTTTATGTTACACAAAAATATTATAACTGTCTATTATTTATTATAGGAGCAAAAATTCATTAACATTTTCCTGTATACCCACGGCCATGCCTTTGTGGGGTTTTTTGTTTACTATTTTTCTATTAATATGTATTTTATTGATTTGTAATTATGCTTTATTTTTTTAATACTCTGTTTTATTATTATGTTTATTGTTAAAAAACAAAATAATAATAATAATATCTCACAACTCTTTTTTCAAAGTTTTTCGCAGATATCTCAGTATTTTCTTCAGTGGAGATTTCTCAGTTTGATTCTTATACCCTCGAATATATGTACCAGTTGTACAGTGTATTTGAAAATATGTGTTTTTCGATAACTAATTTAAAAAAATTTCACGGTTGTTCAGATGCACAATGAGTTATTCTGGTTCATAATGTGCGTCGTTCGCACTCTTTTCCGACGTTTCGGATTACATTCAACGCTCATCATCATGGTAGAGGTGATTTGTGTGGATATATATATGTAGAGATTTGTGTTTTAGATTTGACTGCGACACGGTAGAACATTATTTTACTATTTTCAGCAATATTTTCCCAACAATCAAAAATAGATTTGTGTAATGGTTGATCAAGTTTCCACTTAATTTAATGATAATTTTTGGTAGGCAGATTTTGCATATAAAAACGAATGAAAACATTTTTTTTTGCACCGCAAAAGCCCGGGAGGCTCAATTACAGTGGTTTAATACAGCACAAAATACCCTCAAAATAAAATGTTTTTTTTGTATTCTCAACATGAATCGAACCTGGAACTTTCCGTGCGTGAGTCAAATAGCTAAGGCATTACACCGCGGAGGACGCCAGACATTTTAGACAGGTCAAAGTGGGATCAGTTAGGAGTTTGGAAGGAAAACGGAAGAGTATCCAGGAAAAGGGAACGATGTTACAGAATGTTAGAGTTCTAAGGATAGATTTATAAATGTTTTAGGTGTTTCTCAGCGAAGGTGCATTTTTTATGTGAAGAGGTAGTTCATTCCAGAATCTAGCACGTTGAACAGAAAAAAGTACTAATGACAAAAAAGCCTATGTTGGAGAAAAATTAAACTTTACAATAGAATAGAAGTTTTACTATATTTTACCAACCATTTCTTTATGATAATTAATTATATTATATTTTCAGTAAAATGATATAAAAATACGTTTAAACATCTTACTAAAATCCCAAAAATAAGGTATTTTCAATGCGAGTTATATTACCTAGAAACAAGAGATTTTTTCCTCGTAGAAAAGCTTACCCTTTATACACAAAGCTTTATCTGCTGAGAGGAAGGATTTTTGAGGATTTATTTGAGGATGCGTGAGGATATCAACAAATCTGTCGCACTACGAACGAGGTGCTTAAAGTTAGAGTTGCTATCATTTCGTGGATCGTGGTTTCGGATTTTTTTCTGGGATTATTACTTTTTGTTACAATATAGGTTTAAGTTTAACGTGTTTTTGGTGAAAAAAATTAAGTATTCGATATTTACATCAATTGCGTTCGTTTTTTAACAAAATTTAAAAATAAAAACCAAAAGTAAAACAAATTAGTAAAGGTTTTTTTTACAGTTTGAAATCCATTTGAAAACCCTTAAGGATTACATTGATTATAAAAATTCATTTTAATTTTTTAAATTCATATTCTTTTGTTTATGATAATTTTTTTAACACCTTGTATAAAGATTGTCCGGGTCTTTCGTTTAGTTTTGTCTTGTAGTTTATCGTATAATTTCTGTCCCCGGTTGATTGGTCTCGACTTTCCTTGTCTACGGTATACGTCATTTGAAAAAAAAATTCTGTTCTACAAGATATTGTGTTATTTGCTTTTATGATACATTAATTATTTTATTTGATTACGAGCCTTCAAAATGGAATGTCAAGTAAACGAAAGTGAGCATTTTCGGCACCTTCTTGTGTTCACGTTCAATCGAGGGATGTTGCTGCCAAAGTTGTTTGCTATATTTGCGCAGTGGACGATGAAGATACAATGAATTATTGACCAATGCACTGTAAAACAATGAAAGAGAATACATCATTGAATAATATGTTGTATTTTTTTCGTTGTTTCCTCCTGTTTTCTTCATTCGGAAAAAAACGGACACAACTTATGTTAACAACAAGAAAACGAACAAGATCCGTTATATTTTATGCTTACAAATTGATATATTTTATAAAAATCGACGATTAACTATTTTGATCATATGTTTTCATGTAAAGGATCTTTACCAACAAGCCATAATAATTGTCTTGGTAAGTCCTGTAATAATAAAAATAAAAAAAATATTTTAAATACAAAAAAAACATTTTATAGGTAAATAATAAATAAAATATTAAACTTATAATATTAGAAATCAAACATTGATTTGAGTCTACTTAACACTTTATTTTATTTTTACAAATATAAACATATAAAAATAAAAACTTCGTGACAATTGTTTCGCCTTGTTAGGGCATTTTCAAACGAATGTGAAGATTATATGGATTGAATGTCCTTTTAGCATACTATAGCTACTAAAGTACCTTGAATTATATAACTATATAAGGACATTCAATCCATATAATCTTCACATTCATTTGAAAATGCCCTAACAAGGCGAAACAATTGTCACGAAGTTTTTATTTTTAACTGTTTATATTTGTAAAAATAAAATAAAGTGTTCAGTAGACTCAAATCAGTGTTTGATTTCTAATATTATAAGTTTAAAAATGGAGTTCTACAAAATAAACACCAAATCAATGAATAAATAAAATATTCGTTTTTATACTAAAAAAGTTGGAGAACCGCGATCAAGGAAGACCAAAAAATATATAATAAGGGCCGTACTCATAAACTTGGTATAAAGTTACGCCTAGGGATAGTGGTAGAATACGGATAGGAATACTATCCTTATTATAGTGGTAAAATACGAATAGTATTCCTATCCTTATTCTATCACTACGCCTAGCCGTAACTTTATACTGGCTTTATAAGTAAAACTTTAAAATATTGTATACTTGCATTATCAAATTTAATAAATAAAATGAGGACGCTTATAGTTAATAGGTTAAAATTCCTGTAGCGTACATTAAAGAACTTATAACAAAAAAGTGCTAAATAATTACAAATTTATGAATTAAATTCATGCTTTTTATTTCATTGTGTAGTTTATTAAATATTTATTTTAATGAACTCGTAAGGTTAAACGATTTAGCGCCCAATTTTGGGCGTCTTGGAGATACTTTTAACATATTTATATTTTTTTCGGTTTTGACCGAAACTAGTACAGAAGCTTAAAAACGAAGGCTGATAATTTGTCACTATAGTTTATTTTACTTACTACCTAGTATGAACTTTTCTAGTAGTCGATTTTAGATGTACACTTCCAATTTGCAAGCAAGTCAAAGAGATCAAAAAATCACCCTGGGGATTTGTATTCGTAAAAGCTTTTTACGCCGTTAGTATTCACCACAGACACTGTAATTTATCCTTTATTAATTACTTCTTTGGTAATACTTTCGTGTTTCTTTCAGAGAGGGATAAAAAAATATGAAAAATTATGAAAAATTGTGCGGGCTTGTCTCCCGTGTATTTCAAATTACCAAACAAAAAAAAGTTCAACTTAAATTACCAAAAAGAAAACACATAACTGAATTCAATCATTTAATTTTTCATCATTATCATTTCCCTTTCTACGCCCAGTGGTGTATATTGCACTAGAGATGAAACGGATTTCAGGTAACAATCCGGTATTCGGCGTTATTTAACTATCCGGCCGGATACTATATATAAGCCCAGTATCCGGCAGATACCTAATATTCATTCAACTGCAAGACTTTCATGAAATCAACGCAACTAAATTGATTTATTAATATCGACCGTATTTGGGAAATAAGAAGTAATCCTCATTGTTTGAAAAGTTGAGTTTTTTTGCCTAAAAACTTTCGGTATTGTTCAGTCTACACTCTAGAACAAGAGTTTAATCCGCAAATAAAAAAAAATTATCACAAATTATTTTTAATAAAAAAAATAATTTTACATCACATAACCGAATACCGCACGCAACTACACTGGCTCAGTATTAGGCATAGAAGAAACATTCGCATTCTATCACTTCTTTACAATATTTTTAATAATTCCACTTCGCCTGTTTATCTGACAGAGCTCTTCCAACCTATATGACAACTGGTAGCGAGAGAACTCCTTTAATACCACTTCACCACTCTAATTTTCTTACCTCGTCTTTCACAGTAGTAGCTGCTCGATTGTAGAATAATCTACCCACTGATGTTAGGGACGCCCCGTTCCTTCATTATTTACATTTAAATCAAGATTAAAATGTCGCTTTCTAAATATTTGAGTTGTTCCTGCCTCCTTCTTCTTTCCTTCCTAACCCACATCCTCTCCTCTCTTCACAGTATAGTGTAAATTATTGTTTTAAATTTTTGCGTAAAATTATAAGATTTTGCATAATATTATAAAACATGATCATTTACTTGTAATTTTCGCAAACTGCGCAAATTGGGTTGGTAGGAAGAAATTACCTTAAGGCAATATGCCCGCCCTTATATGTATATAAATTCTATTTGTATATAAAGTGTTAAATAAATAAATTTATTTGTTCAAAAATAAAGCTTCAGGAATAATATTACTCAAAACCATAATAATGAACAACATTTTGAGCCCGTCCACACCATAAATAAAGGTTTCAGCTCTTTAACTTCACAAACATCAACAGATGAAAGAATTGAAGGAATTAGATGTTCAAATAAAGGCAGAATGGTGAATGTTACACAGTGTGTAAAGTGGCCACTTAAACCAGCCATTGACAGGTCATAAGCCCTGTAGATGCCTAGACTTCTAAATATCCTTTTCTTAAATGTTCTTTATCTCTGTTGTAATATGTTACCATAATAATGATTTGATTAATAAAAATTAATTAATGGCAACTCATTGATCGATAAAGGATCATTAAAAATATCATGAATATATTTTAAGACCTTTTTACTTTACGACTGTTCAAAGTTTTATTTATAACCATGAAATGAATTCGAGTACCGAAGCGTTTTAACTGTTTTTCGGCCATCTTGTAAAATTTTACTTTTGTGGGTTACTACCGATTGTTCAGTTTCGCTTATTATATGGATATGAATTTTTAAAAAATCAAGTTGCTGTTATATATTTTAATTTCATTAACCACGTTTTAAAATAAATTTCGTTCTACTGTTTTTCTTTTCTTTTTAACTGCGCGTTTGGCTTTACTATTATCTTTAATATAAAATAAATAAATATGAAAACTGTAAAGTAGTAAAAAAATATACACGACGTTCGTATAAATCATTTTATCACGTAAAAGAATAGGTGTATATTGTGAAGATTTTTCGTAACATCGCTTTTCGTTTAATGGTACGTAACATTAAAGTTTTGTTAGAGTAATAATCTGACACTGCCTCGGAACAAAGGAATGTTCTAGAATATGGTACAAGCTCACAGAACAAAGAAATTCGCCACATTATCATTCCCCTTGTCGGGAATTCGTATGGTTAAAAAATCCGTGTCAAAATGGTTGTGTTTTGTGTACTTTTAAAACAAGCATAGACTTAATCTGCCATGTTAATTGTTATAGTCTTGACCTCTTAAATAAATGTCGGACTTTTTTTTATCATAGTATTATATGCATTTTTTCTATGTGTTTTTATTTTTTCTTGTGTATGAATTAAATTAATTCCTAATATAACAATATACCATAACATTAAATCAGAGAAGAACATTTTCTAGAGAAGAACATTTTTTAGAAAAAAAAATAGAAATCTAGACGTTCTCAGGGCTTTTGATCTGTCATTGGCTAGTTTAAGTAGTCACTTTACACCCTGGGAAACATTCAACATTCTGCCTTTGTTTAAACATCTACGTCTTTTTATTTATTTAATAATACAGTCGCACGATAAATGTTTTTTTTTTCTATTAGAATCTATTTTATGTTTTTAGTTAATTATAAAACTGTTTGATTATATAATTTTTAATTATATAACTGTTTTGTCTGCCTCGTGGTGTAATGGTCAGCGCGTTAGCCTGCCATGCAAGAGGTCTCGGGTTCGCATTCGGCATTATGACATGTCATTTGTGAGTGTTACACAGTATGTAAAGTGGCCACTGAAATCATCCAATGACAAGTCATAAGCCCTGAAGGTGTATCGGGGACTAACGGACTACAGGTCCGAGGTTCGAACCACGCTCAACCAACTTTGATTCCCATTTGCTAATATTTGAGCATATACAACTCATTGAAAATGGCCGCAAAAAATGAGGTATTTGGCCAAATAGATAGCAAATATTGACTTTAAATTATATACTGCATGAAAAACTTAACAGGTAAATAGTTTTTAAAATAACCGTAAATATATTATACGATCTTCAAAAATATTCGAACTTTTTTAGAGTATTTTTCTTTTAATGCCTTTCGGAAACACCCAAAACTTTATTTTATACTCTCAAGACCCTAACTTCCGTCCATCTGTTATTCTGTTATATATGCTTTTTGTAACAAAAACCAGTAACTTTTTTTTTAAGTAATAGGAAATTAAATTATAAATTTATTGAGCTGATGGCACATTGCAATTTTTCCAACCAGCTAAAATAACAAGAAGCGTTCGAGATCTATAAACATTCCGATGACATAAGCAGAGATGATGGGATGCGTTTAAAATCATCCTGGTACCCAGTGATAAAGAAATCACATAAAAGCGTAGACTGTAAAGCGTCACAAATTTCAAATTGACAAGACTGCGACATGGTACAAATCCTTAGTACGTAAGGTTGCACATCTATTTACACAAATAACATCAACCCTGATGATGGACGCTGTAATGCGACCCGCAGCATCAGCAAACAGTATGAACGACACGCGGCATAATAACCCAGAAAAACAACAGTATTTTATATCATGTCAAAAAAATGTTATTCATAACAACATATTCAAAGTCAAAATCGAAATCTATTAGAATCGAGATGCCATTTAAATCACTTAGTTTTTCTAAATCTCATAAGTCTGAAATCTTCAAACAAAGTCACTCCTGAGTAGCGCCTGCTCGCGTCACTTAACAATACGGTCCTCTCTTTTGTTGAGGTTTTTTGGCTCAGCCACTTATTTGCAAAAACATATACGAGTATGTACTTTAAAGGATAAACCACGGTAGTCATATTTGTCGAAATGTTCAGGAAGTAAGGTTTTGTGGTTGTGTGATTTCCAAAACATTATAACTTTTGAATAAAATGAGATAATTTCAATCTTTCAATAATTTTAAATGTAAAATAATGATAGTACATATTAAAATAGCATATTTGGAACCGATGTTTTTTTTGCATTTAAACAAAGTCGACTTCAGATTTTTACTTCAACTCATAAATGCATTTTAATGACGAAAGTGGACTTCGGTGTTATATCAGCGTATAAAATTGCATACTGCGATAATTTCTGCATTTTAAACTTCAAAACGGAAAAAAGTGATTTTTTGTGTTTTATCCAGTAACTCAGGGACAAATATTTAAACATGTAATCTATTCGGTAAAATTAGAAACAGTCAAACTAAACTAAACGCGCAAAATATACTCCTAGACCCGGATTTTTCCTGTGAGGAATACATCGTCAATTCAATCAAATAATGTATTCTGGAGATATATATATAATTTTTCAAATGTGTGATGTCACTGAACTCCTCCTAAACGGCTTACCG
This sequence comes from Micrasema longulum, assembly GCF_059751315.1. Lineage (NCBI taxonomy): Eukaryota > Metazoa > Arthropoda > Insecta > Trichoptera > Brachycentridae > Micrasema > Micrasema longulum. The sequence continues at coordinate 426,245 of NW_028277412.1, forward strand.
ATTTATGTGCGGTTTTCAGCTAAACGTAGATCTTTGCGCTGCGCGTGTTCGTAGGTATTTTAATTCAATCGAATGTCCAAAAAAAAAGTTAAGCATAAATTTTATTTTCATCGACCTACCAGGGTTGCGTTCGACAAGAATGCGTGTACAAAAATAGGAAGGGTGTTGTTTTTTTGTGTTAAAAAAAGTTTGTTTTTGAATGTTTGCAAACAACATTCGCTTTTTATGGATCCCAATCAGATTCATTCCTTATAATCTCTTCCCATTTATTTTTTTCACTAGATTTTTGGTAATACTAAAATAATACTTGTATTAACTGACATTTAATACATTTTTGAAAATCGCACGAATGAATAAAGTGCACCCCTGTTGGTGAGAAGAGCTGAGTTTGACATTTACCAGAAGAATTCTATATTTGAAAATGAATTATCTTGTGTTTTGGAATTCAACTAAAAACAAGTTTGTATGTACCTACTTAAATTCAATATTTGAATCTTAATAATTTTTAGTTTTGGAATTCAACCTTTGAAAAGTACCTAGGTACCCTCTTATCGATGAAAAGTCTTACTCCAAGGTCATAACAGGCAAACCAACGTTCGGGTAGGACAACGTCTGTCGGGTCTGCTAGTATTATTTTTAATTTAAAACTAAAGAAGTTTTTTAGTTAACATTTGGTTTCTAAATATTTGAGTACTGCTTTTCTTCTGAATGAAAATTTTCTTTTGTTTTTATATTAACAGGTAAACGAGTAACGACAAGATCATGCTTTCTACTCCATGTACATACGAGTACACTAAATCCTTGGGGAGTATGAGAGTCCTGAAGTATATATTATCCTGGTTTATTCCGCTCTAGGATTAGGATTCTACGGAACTTTTATCAGGAGACCTGGATAGCAGAGTTGTGCAAGAATCTGCTGTAAAGGGAATTCTGTGCATTAACATAAGCCATATATCTGGGGACTAGGGATACAGCTAAGATGAAAGGTGTGCGGTTCACTTCACTGAATTTTAAAATTACTCATTTCCGTTTAATTTAAACGCGTCGTGGAAAAGATGAAAAACACACAATTTTAAATTGAAAGAAAAAATTATGCACACAAGCTTCATAAAAATTTACTTTGAGAAATAGAAATTGTATAACTTCAAATGCACTTAAAACTTAAAACAGTGTAAGCCGCTCTCCAAGCACAAGAGCTAATCTCATTTTTAGAATGTGACAACTTTTAGATAATTTTTAAAAAATTGGTATAAATTGTGAAAAAATAAACATTGACCATTATAAATTTTACCATATTCATTAAATAAAATAATATTCATTTACCAATATTAATTTATTTACCAATTTATTTCAGCCTGTTGTTCGCTAACTTTATCATAAAACTTGTGTACTTTTTAAAAAAGATGTGACTCCAGAAAAAAACTTTTTAATACACCATAAAATTAAACGTTTAATTCATTCATGTAGGTAATTTTTTATGCGTTTATGTTATTATCGTAAGTAAATTCCGAATTAGTCAATTATATTACTTAATTCCCTCTCTTCAGTGAAAACTTTACTTCACTCAGTTTACCCTGAAGATGGCTCCTACAATGGTAGCCAAAACGTCGGAACATATCCAACAGACACAGTATCACCCAAAAAAGAAAAGAATTGAATCGGACAATGGTTTTGCCTTTTTAGGGGATTTTCAATTAGATTCGTTGACTCAAGTCAGAGTTCGATGTCAATACGAGAATTATTTTTTATTACCTACCCTATGAATCATATAATTTGGTGCATAAATCATTTAACTACAATGTTTTCTTGGTATTTATACAAAACATAATTTCAGTTAACTGAATTATTTTTATTTTTTAAATTTTAATTAGTGTTATATGAAACACGAGTAGTTATAAATTATTTTATAATTTTGCCGTAGACAAACTGACGTGATTGATTTAGTATTTTGTGCATTAACACTTATTTTAATTTGCGTAAATTAATAGATTTTTCAACTAAAATATTTCAAAGAACCTTTGTTTATAATTTTCATTGTCTTTAGAATAAATTTACTGGGTACATAAAGTAACTGAATTGCATATTTATTTTGTATAAATAGCTACTCTCTGAAACTGGCTAAAGTACTATACAATTTTAAATATTTACGGTACAGTGTTTTATTAGGTGATCAAACTACTTTATTGGGAATTTAAAAAAACATAATGTTGGTCACATACTAAATGTTTTCTTAAATAAAACGTTTCTTTTTTTAATTTAAATAAATTTCTAATTAAAAAGTGTAACTTAAAGAGCAATTAAAACCGTAACGCCATTGTTCTGATTCTTTGTCCCGCCAGAATGCAACCCATTAGCGAAGCATAAATAAAAGTAGGTAAGTCAGTTGTATTAAGATTAACGAGGAAACCGAACACTGTATATGACTGGAGAGAATATTAGAGAAAAATAATAAACTGCCTTTAAAGAGAAAAAGTTGTAATGAAAAGTTGCCCTCATTTTTATAGACATTTTAGTTTAGCGTAATCCGTGTTATAAATTATGTTAAAAGCAAACTAAGCTACAATCACAATCTAGGAAACTGGTAACGATACAGACATAACAGTAATACAAAAACAATTCAATAAAATCATTGAACTCGTGTACAACATACCTTACTTGACTCCTATAATTGAACTGTAAGAAAAAATACGCCAATTTGTTGCTCAATATTTGCGAAAAATATGCAATTGACCACAATATGATATATAAGGCAAAAAAATCAGCCGTACTTATATTCAAACACAAGACGTCACTTTCTGAGTTTGTGCATCCATCACCACCTGTATTCCTATACAACAGTTTAACGGTAACTGCAAAAGTCAAATATCTAGGGCACATACTGACTGATGATTGTAAAGATGATCAGGACATAGAGAGATAGAGAAGAACCATCAATGTCATGGCCTCTATGCTAGCAAGAAACTTCTTTCAGTGCAGTAATGAAGTGAAGAAAATCATCATTACTTCGTATTTGACGTCCATGTATACAGCGGAACTATGGAACAACTATACACAAGCAGCATGGAATAAATAAAGGGTCACGTATAATAAATCATACAGACAATTATTCGGATTGCCTAGGTACTACAGTGCCTCTGAAATGTTTACAGTTGGACGAATAAACACCTTCGCTGCCCTACTTCGCCAAAGAGCCTGGAGCCTATGGGAACGCCTGAAAAGCTCTAATAACGAAATTCTCCAAGCCACTGCAGGGTAAATCCATTCACCGTTGTTCGAGCGATGGCGCGATGGCGCGATATGCTAAGACCACCATAAGTGCTGCAAATATAAAATTTTATTTTCAGTTAATATTTATGTTTATTGTTATATTTTTGTTTATATTAATATTTATGTTTATGGTTATGTTTATAATTATGTTCATGTTTATATGGTTGAATTGGCTCTGCACTATATAGCCATTTTACTGGAATAAAATAAAATAAATAAATATTTAAAAAAACTTGATGAAAATTGAGACTTTCTACACAAATTGCATTAAGAAACATACAAAACAATGACATGACAGGAATCCAAAAATGTTGACACACAAATAAAAAAACAGACAATTACAGTACCACATTTAAAAAGCAAGGACATGGTAGTCAAAAATATTATACTTACAATGAACTTAAGCACTACATTGACTTACTAGCAAATTAAAAATCAACATTAAAAAAGATGTGATGACTACACTAAGCAGACAAAAGAAAACATATAAATTTATGTTTATATAATCCTAAAACACCTTTTAATTATTATTTAATGAGCAAATATGTTTGTAATTAGAACAGGTATTTATTTTTATTTAAAATTACATCATTATTATTTAGTTATTATTAAATATTAAAAAAGTAGATTTTAATAGGTTTTTTTAAAATGAAAAGCATGTACTTATAAGTATGATAACATGTTCTCATTTTTATTGACGCAAAAATTGTACTAATATTAGCACTTAAATTTAAAATAAAATGGATACCCACACACTGTCCATGCATTTGGGCTTTTTTTGTGTTTTTGTAATAGTTTTTTTGTATTTGTAATTTATGTATACCTATTTTCAAATGCAAAGTAAAAATTCTAAAATAAAATAAAGTAATCTAAAACAATGAATACTCAGATCCTATTTTTTTTTTCAATACACGATAAAACAATTTCAAACATTTCTTAAATAATTGTAGCAGCATCACGGATATAGAAGGAAAACGTTCTTACCAGTAAACCATGAGCCCTAATAATCTGCACTCGATTTCCATTTTCAGGATTTTTATTTGATAATAGTCACTAAATAAATAAAATAATTAAAAAAAAATAATAATTGAAGTAATACTACCCTTGCGAGACTGGTTCCATTGCAGCATTCGGTCCTTGTTCAGGGCAGCTGGCAACAAAGTGACATTTGCTACGACGATTTCCAACTTCCACTGGGGAGAGGAAAGATAAGAAGAAGAATCTCTTCTAATGAGGAACTTCAGTCATACGGGAAATTTTACACAAAAATATTTTTTTGGGCGCGGTAAAAATTAAAGCATTAAATTATACGGCACCTACTTGATGTTCGAAAAAATATTAAGAACATTTTAACAAAAACGAACTACTTTGAACGACATCACTAGTTCATATGAATCAACCATTGATAAAAAAGTTGTCGAAGATTTCCAATTTAGTTACCGTCAACGGAACAATCGGCAGAACTGACCGAGAAGAAGCGGAAGAGAGGTTAAGACGTTACACGCGGAGTTATTTTAGAAACACAAAACGTTAAAATATCATAGCACTGATTATACGATGTAGTGGTCGGCATCGTGGTGTAGTAGTCAGCGTATTTGCCTTCTATACAAGAGGTCACGGGTTCGATTCCTGACATAGTTGATTTTAAATATTGATTTAAAAAGGCGTTTTTACACTAGAATATTTCATGATCCCTGGACTGGCATCTGAAGCGTAAGACTGCTCATCTTACCGGCATGTAACTAAAAGCATCAAAATACGCTGCGATTGGTTTACCAATGCAGTTCCCTATGCGCCATAAGATGCGGAAAGGGAATGATGATGATAATACTATGAATAAAAATTATAAATAAAAAAATTGGCTTAATTTAATTGTCCATTTATTTTTTTATTTTTTTTAAACCACTAGACTGTCATTCTTCCACGTCGTGTGGATTTGTTCGACAGCGACTGGTGTAAAAACGTGTGAGTATCGTGTTTTTTTTTAGTTAGTACCATTGATTTGTATTTTGTTTTTTCAATTTTCTCGTACCATTATTTTAAGAACTGTTTTTGGCAGCTGATATTGTTTATTTTTAAATACGATTTGTTAATAATGCTGTACGCTTCTCCTGAAATAAAGCAATCAAATAAATTTGTTGTATTACGGCAGTGTTTTAAGCATAATTTTAACAAAATGTTTTTTTTTTTTTTAATCAAATAAACAACTAAGGTCGTGAAAGACTCGAAATCTTTCACAACCTTAGTTGTTAATTTAGAAAAATAATTCTTCTAACTGACGCCGTCTATATTAAAAAAAATATTTACCAAAAGGGTGTATGTATGCATGTAAGTGACGATGGGGAAATTTAAAGTTGCAATTACCATGCAGCATCCTATTCTATTTGTAAAGCTTTCAGGTTTGTAATATTTTCTCAGTGTAGCGCATTTTGACCTCCATTCACAGAATGATAAATGGAATGCATGCTTTTCAGCTATGGCTCTCGAGAGAGCCACTTTAACAAAGGTTTTTAAATGCATTTTTTTACGAATCGGCAAAGGTAAAGTAGTGATTCATTCCTTTTAGCGATGGGAATCAATGTGTGTAAATCCAATAAAACGAATGAAATTTAAATTGTAATCCTCCGACAATTTTAGAGGTGTTCATATTTAAAACTATGAATATGTCCAATGTTCACAATATTTTTAGCAGCGATAAACTTGACTGGCATTTAAAGTAGAATTCAGTAATGGTCACTTTATTGTATAGAATAAATTATTTATAATATTATATCTTAAATATTGTATCCATTTTTCCATAGGGCTGTAGTTCCTCATTGAATACTTAAAATTTTAATCGTGTGTTTTTATTTTAGTTATTCATTAAATACCATGTTACAAAACATTACAAAGTGATTATAGAACGGAAGACAAATCTCGAACCCCTGATTTAGAATCCGTAAAATGATTCGTAACCCGATATCAACCTGTTCGACCACATTTCCATCTCTGTTGAAATTTTTTCAGACAACAGTGTTACCCTTGTTATTATTGTCTACTTATTTGTGAAGATTTTTTTCCGTGCTTTTTCTGCAATGTTGAATACCTTTTTTTTAAACTATGAACTACAAACAGTATTTTTGACTCATTTATTAACCGTATATTTATATTCTAACATTACTACTAACATATTTATCTCAAATGCAGTTCTTTAGGAACCATACTTACTTTCGTAATTTATGTCATAAAACCGCTGGCAAAAATGTATTTTTATATGGGATGGTTATGACTTTAAAGATGATAATATAAGTATTGAGGAATAATTCAATTATTTTATTTTTTATCAAATTGTGTATATAAAATAATAAGCAAAGTCTAGACCCCATTATATTAGAAAAATGAGAAAAATATACCCTTCTAAATGCAACCTCTCGTAGTCTGTAGGTACCAATCTATTAAATGTGCAAAACGCTAATTGGCCGAGAAAACTTTGAAACATCCAATTTAAGTTAAGAAAATTTTATTTTTTAATTCTTCTTTTGGTTATTGGTTAAAAATTAATAAACTGTTGGGAATTAAAAAGTTTGAATTATTTTTCAGTCATTTTAAAATGGCTTTAATTTCACGGAAAATCGTTGGTCAAAATATTTAATAATGACATTTTACTGCACTCGGTAGCACTGCAGATAAAAATAAATATTAAAACTGGATCTGGAGATGTTTATTGCAAAAAGAATCACATCAAATATAAACATATTTTAGATCAGTCTTGTAAGTATTTAGAACATTTTTACATGGAATCACGAGCAAGCAGTGTTTCAATGTTTTCCATCTGCTAGAAATACACGGTTGGTTTTTTTATAAAATTACCATCTGAATGACGGAAATATGAAACGGGTTGTTAGGAAAATTCTTAAACATTTGCATATTTAAAATGTATCCCCTTTCTACAAAATAAAACCTCAGAGTGCCATGTCATATTGGAAGCCTTATTTTAAATATTTACTCTGATTGCCAAACGGTACATTATTTTAACGTTACTGGGATTGTAATATTACAAATAAAGGAAGCAACAACAAAATACATTGTAAAGGGAAAGATAAATGGAATATTTTTTAGCAAAGAGACATGCAAAATTTGGCAAGTTCGTCAGGTTTGGATACCCTAGCGCATAAGTATAAAAATATTTTTTAATTTGTATACTTCTTCGATCAGTTTGTTTAATCGACCACATTTTGAGGTCGTCCGAATTTTCGTAGACAAAGACTGGATTAAACCCCCTTATTAAATTATGTCCCTCTGTTCCGCTCTCCTAAATTAGCAAAGTTTCGCAAAATGTATTTTTCAATGGCGAAGGGTGTTTAATTTTTTAGAATCTATTCCATATTTAATAAATTAAAATATAATACCTCATCTTAAATCTATAGCTTCATATCTTGAATTCTACAACCTGAAAACAAATTGTCCTTATAATTCGTATACCCTTAGTAAACTATTTATATGTGATTTTTTTTATAACTGGATTGAAAAAGATATGCCTCAAACAAGTATCAACTCAAACAAATTATTGAAGGCGGACAGTAGATTTTAAAAATTGAACTAATCGCCTTGCGATATGCGGTAAAAGATCGGTTTGATGAATAGATATTTGAAAACAGTTTTTCTGTCACTCTCTTGCAGATGCCGCCTCTAATACTGTGCGAAAAAGACTACAAATTCGACAATTTTGATGTCTCGCATTCCCGTTTTCCTTACCCCAAAACTGAACAGATTTTGACAAAAGAAAGTTGAGAAAAAGTATGAGAAAGCCTTTGTGGTGAAGTGATTAAGACGCTTGACTCACACGTGGAAGGTTCTGGGTTCCATTTCCGATGAGAATTAAAACACAAAAATATGATTTTTCTCAAGCTAGTGTTTTCTGTGCTGTAATTCACCACAGTTATACGGTATTTTCATGTTTTTTTATTTTTTTTATTTTTTAACGAGCATAAAATTATATAATTCAATGATAAAGGCAGTTATATTTTTCTGTACGACGCGACGTCGCCGTCGGATAAATTTTCTAGAAACGTTTAAAACATGCATATTTTGAATTACCCGAAAACGAGACGTTTCGCGCCCTGTAGGACAAACGGCACGTATGACGTTTTTACGCCAAATTTGTACGCAATGTTTATTAGAAGCGCAATTGGCGGTCATAAACGTGACGTCAAAATGACGTAATGCCAACTGCTGGCTATTTTTATATACATTAATAGTAAGTTATATCATTAGAATCGTAAACATCCGCACTATATATATATATTATATTTTAAACGTTATTCCTGACTTGTGATGAAAATACCCTAGTAGGTCTCCTGGCCTGTTGTGGTGTTAAAAAAAACTGTGTGAGCATGTTTTGTTGGTTTTCACATACAAATATCATGTTTGTATATCGTACGTCCGAAGACGGCAGTTTAAACTAGGCACTTTTAACGGAATTTAGATGGTTCTAGCTTCTATAAAAGAATGTTTATCAACATAAAACAAACAATAAGGACACACGAATGGTGGATGTCTACAGCGTGTAAAAAAACATCGCTCTAGTGCCATAATTCAGGGAGAAAATACGGGAATACGTTTGTATGAAGAAAGGTGAAGCCGCGCGTCGTCTTCATTGTATAACTACTATCTAAAGATGGAAAAGAGTTTTATTCCTTTTGTCTACCCTAACGGGGTGAGGTCGTGGTAGTTATGTAGTAAGGTTCTTTTTTAAAGACGGTTTCTCAACGAAATTCGACGTGTAATAAACACGAAACGACGCACGTAAAACACTCGAGTTGCTCAAACGTGTCAAACTCATGCTGAATTTTTAGAGAGCATTTGACTTCGTGCATTTATGGTGCGGAAGTGACAATTTAACCCGTTGTTAACCTTAATACAAAAACAGAAGTACTGAAATTTATGTATTTATTTTATAGAAACCTACAATTAATAATGATTACGTTAGATATTAAAGAAAATGCTGAAAGACAGACCAACGAAGTTACCAAATAATCATCATCATTATTCCCTTTCTGCACCTAATGGTGCATAGGACACTGGATTGGTACACCAATCGCAGCATATCTTGACCAATTTTGTTGCATGAAGGTAAGGTTATCAGTCTTATGCTTCAGGTACCAGTCCAGGGACTAAGAAATATTCTAGTGTGAAATCACCCTTTTAAATAAATATTTCATATCAACCCTGTTGGTAATCGAACCCGAGACCACTTGCATGGAAGGCAAACGCGCTGAACATTACACCACGAGATCAATCATATATATTAAATTACGGTTCATTCTTAAATGCGTGCGTGCGTATACATGTTTGTGTATATATATATATATATATATATCCATATATACATTTTTGTGTATATATATATATATATATATATATATCCACACATATACATATATTAACATTTTTGAGAAGGAAATATGGAAGTGTAGGTATTTACAGGACCTATGACCTGTCATTGGCTGGTTTAAGCGGTCACTCCACACACTATTTAACATTAACCATTCTGCCTACGATTGAACAACTACATTTTCTCAACTCTTTCGTCAACAGTGCAAGTACTTCTTTCACATACCTGAAACCGTTTTGAAGATCGTGGATCTTCCTATTGGTTTCACTTATTCTTTTCTATCTCAATCTTCCATTCTCAATCAGTTCTGCCCATTGGTCCATTGACGACAAGCAAACCGGAAATGTTCCATCACTTATTTTGTCTCTTAGCATCGGTTGATTTGTATAAACCAGTGACGTCGTTCAAAGTAGTTAGTTTTCAGGAAACATTGCCGTAGAATTTAATGCTAAAATTTTTACCAGAGAGAAAACATTTATTGTATCCAATTTCCTGTAGGGCTGAAGTTCCTCATTCAGAATAAACTGACATGGACAGTTAGTCTTTTTTATTCTACTACACATTTTGCACGGCAATTTTCACGCGACAACGCTTCTTTTTCGAAACAAAATTTGAAAATATTATATGAAGCATCACCTCTATTAAACTATACCTCAGAGCGCTGGATAGTCCTTTATTTGGATTTTTAGCAGTGTTTACGGAATTTATACAAACCTAAACTTCAACTAGCATCTCTCTTTAATTTGCAACTCATGTCAGAGAATGGTGATTACGCCCGACTTCTGGCATAATTCGTCTGTGGACAGTCGCCCAAGATCTCGAACGGTCTTGTGCTATTCTGTAGGCATTTATCAGTGATAGTTCTGATTATTTAGTGACCAAGCCGCTTCATCTTGTCGGTTTATGTCCACAAGACCTTGTCTCTTCGACACTTTCAAGTAAGACAGTTTTTTCTAAACTATCAAAGTTCCCTCTGGAAATATGTCCAAAGAGCTCCAGGATTCTTTTCTCGCTTGTGGGTGTTAGTTTATCTCTTTTGTCTAGTTCCCAGAGTATAAATGTGTATTTATAAATAATATGTTTGGTCTTTCATTCTGTGTTTTTTGTAATATAAATAATAAAGATGTAAATAAATTAATAATAAACATAAATACACAGTGTTTAAAACTGTCCGAACATTTGGTGAAATATCTCAGTTTGTTTTCTTTGTTTATTCTCAAATGTAACGTATATATTTTTTTAAAGTATAAATCATAGTTTATAATGGAAAAAAATATGAATAAATAAATAAAAATAAAATTATATGGTTGCACGTCTCCGCAGCATTTGACGCTAACACCACATTTCACAGGCTTCGATTATTTTCTTTTCAGATTAAACTTCTATACAAGTTTCTGAAAAATCGTTATATTTTTTAAAACCATTCATAATAATTTCTTATTAGTTTGCACTAAGATCCGCAAAGCTCCAAATATTGTAAAAAAATTGTAAATGTTACACAAACATTTTATTTAATCTTCCAAAATGTATATATTACATACAATATTTATATTCTAAACAGTGCATTAAAAGTATTTCGATGATTATTTATTCCATTAAAAGACATTAAAACAACGGTGAAATCGTGATATTCATAATATTTTTAATTGAATCGGCATTCACTTCGTAACACTTCATTGTAAATTATTATGAAAATAAAACTTTGTTATCAGTGTTACACAATTTTATTATTTTTCAAGAACACAACTATAGTTTCGGGAGAGCACTCCTCCCATCGACGGGTGATATAAAACTTATTATATCACCCGTCGATGGGAGGAGTGCTCTCCCAAAACTATAGTTGTGTTCTTGTAAAATAATAAAATTGTGTAACACTGATAACAAAGTTTTATTTTCATAATAATTTATCGTGATATTCAGTTTAAACACTCTCCTGAAAAATTGATGGTTAGTGACATCTGAGGTTTTTAAAACAAAGTCTTTAATAATTACTCATATAATGAACATATTTAGTATTTGCCTACATGTAAAATACTGATGTCATTAAAATATCATCAGTGTGCCATTTGATGAACTTTATGTAAAAATGTCATTGCCAAAGATTAAAAAAAGTGACATTTTAGCTTTTACGCATGAAAGAAAATGAAAAACGTGTTATTTTAAGTTGTTTTTTTACCTCACCTCAAACATTCCGTAATTAAATTAAGGGAGACTGGCATTTGCATACCTTTATAAGGAACTATAAATATATGTGTCCATTATTTTTGTATCCAGGCAGAAGAAGAATACAGTTTTGTGTAAGAAATAGAACCAGAACACTGGATAATTGTTTTCGACGAGTTGAGGTAGGTCCGCTTCGACTTAGCTTTGTAAGACTGCTCACCTTAGCTCACACGTACTGCCGTCATGATAAAGAAGGACGTTTCTACATAAAACAAAAAACGGAGAAAATAAATATTCTGTAACCTTGAGACTAAAACTTAGCATGTTTTTCAAATCACAAGAACCAGTTATTAAATTATTTCATTTTATTATTGCAGACAACTTAATCACATTGTGAGCCTAAAGTTGAATGCTTTTCAATCTCATGCTATGTATAATTTTATTCCGTATACATTTAATATACATTGCCAGCAAGTCATTACAAAGAAAACACAATTTATCTTATTCCAAGTTTACATACTTCTCTTTTCTTTGGGCATTTAGTAGCGTGGAGAGTGCTTTCCTATAACGTTCAACATTACTCTACAAAGAAATTTAATTCAACAGCGAAGTGGATGCATTGTCTTGAAAATAAACAAGCAAGCATAGCCGACATAATTACACTTATAAATCGTTCAACGAGATTTATTTTAATGTTTTTACATTTTGATTTATTTGTTGTTTATACAAATATTTTTTTTAGAAAGACTATTTTAAATGACCTTAAATTACTTTTATTGACTTGTTAACTTATGAAATTAAAGGAATTAATAAATAAGACACTTGTAGGAACAATTCAAAAGTGTAAATATAAACCCAATAACCCTTCTAAGCGATAAAAATAGATAATAATAAATGTTAAAAAGTGCTATCAAATGTCTTTCTGTCGCATACGTTGTCTAATAGTATCTACCTCTTTTATAAAAAAATGCTGCTTTAACACAGGTTGAATCAATCCAAGATCTTGGCGTCATATTTGAAAAAATACTTTATTTTTCACAGCACTGTGAAATAATTTCAAACAAAGCAATACAAATTCTTGTGTTTGTCATACGAAACATTATAACAACATCAATTCAATTAAATTATTGTACTGCTTACTGGTAAGGTCTCAGTTAGAATATGCATCTCAAATCTTGTCACTTATTTACAATATAAATATAGATAACTTTGAGAGTCCAGAAAAAGTTCTTACGATATGTTAACTATAAAATTGATCTACCCTTTTCCGAGATATCCAATTTTTTGTTACTAGAAAATTTGCATTTATCCTCGCTTTCAACTAGACACTAAGCGCATAGTAGCTGATGTTGTCGCACTACACAATATTGTGAATATTGTTATAGATTGTTCTTGCTTGCTAAATAAAATAAACTTTAGGATTCTATTTGAGACCACCAGACTTAAATACACTTTCCACACAAAATCATTTCAAACAAATTATGCTCAGTTCTCTCCGTTAGTGCGATTACATCTAAATGCCAATAAAATGAATGATCTTTTTGATACATTTAATACTTTGTCTGCGTTAATCAAATCAAAAAATATGTCAAGTACAGTATAATAAGTAATTAAAAACAATGTTTAAATTAGTCACTCTTTTGCTAATTAATTATTAAATTGATAAAATAACTTTTCTTTATTTGTATATATACATATGTGCGTGCACTTTTTGTTTCTTTATTTTCGGTATTATTCTTTTAGATATTAAGTTACACTAAAAATTAAATTCCGTACTTTTAAATAACTTCTATTGTATCTTTTTAAACATCTTTTTATTACCCTACTTTTTTAACTTTTGTTTAACTGCCACCTATTATTGTTTCTAAACTTAATTATTTAATATGCAAATTTGTATTGTGAAAGCTCTATGAGAGTTCAATGTATAAAACATAAAAATACAATAAAAAATCTTTAACAATACTTTTATTTGCTTTTTATAAACAATTTAATTTATTTAACTATTTACTTTTTATTGTTTATTATTATGTTTTAACACGGGCACACCCTAAAAAAAAAAAATAATTTCTTTAGTATTTTAGCGAGTGTAATATTTGAATGAATAAATAAAAAAAAAAATATTATCGTCCACTGACAAACAAAAAGAAATTTAACGGAATTGAACATGATGGGTAAATGTAAATGCTTAGGTTTCCATATTCCCTTCTCAAAAGTGTTTCCCTTTCTGTTGAAATAAATTTAAATATGACAGGTAAACGTTAAAAAATCAAATGTAGTTCCACAAAAAAATGACAACAGACAAACTCAATATTATACAAATAAGATATATGATTTTATTCTAATATAAATTGTTTTCTCGTACAAAATAGAATTTGCTTGTTTTAAATTCAAGGTAGTGGTGGAGATATTTTTTCAAGGAAAATTAAATAGCGATGAAAATTCAAGTACATATTTTTATCATAAATTTATTCGATTAAAATAAAAAATGTTAAACATAAAAACATATTTAATTTCCCGTTTTTATTAATTAATGTGATTTTAAATAACATCATCATCCACCTCTCCACACTTAGTGGGGCACTGCAATTGTAAAGAAAAACCAGCGTATTTAGATAATTTCTTACACTAAGGTTAAGATCAGCCCCCCGTTTCAAGTGCCAGTCAAAGAACAATGAAACACTATTACGTTTTAACTTTTAAAAGGCTGTGCTAAAAAAATCCTTCGGGAACGGTGCTGTAACGTCATACTACATTAACCAAAAGACGGAATATTCTAAAGTTCAGATATTTGAAGGAAAAAAAACGTAAAAACAAACTGTTTAATAATTTATTTTCAGCAAATGAAAAAAAATGTTGGTCTGTTTTGGCAAAACAAATTATCTTGTCTTCTCTTGTCTTTATAACGCTAGTCATTTAATTAGCGTGCGCTCCAGCGCACTGCCACAACCGACTAATATGAACGAATGAGAAAAACACACACGATTGATGTCTTACACATAGTACATGTATCTATCATGTTATCTGGATGCTGTTGTCTCTTTCACACAAACGCCGAGAACAGCGTCTCTGTCTTCTTTGATATAATATCTATACTTGTGGTCTTTCTTATATAGTTAAAAATATTATTGTTTGTTGTATAAGTGTCACTTTAATTAATTTTATTAACATATCAAGGATAAATATTGTTTTATATTAGAATACTGCATATTAATACAATTTTACTTTCCTAAGTCGGTGTGAATATGTCCATTGAAAGAGTACAAAAAATACAAGTTGATAATTTAAAAAAGTAAAAGAGATATAACAAGTATTGTATCCAATGAAGACTCGAGTTTCATAAAAGCCACACAATTATCCAATGCTTCACGTCCACCTTACCAGATTATTTGAACTCAGGACCTCAAGAATGGTAGGCGAATGCGAAAACCACTACACAACGAGGCGGACTTATCAAACTTATCTCCTTTCGATTTCTTCATTCAGGATTTTTACTTGAGAGCAGCCATCGAGTAGAAAACACTCTTTCAAGGTTCTGATTATATTTCACATATACAAATTTTTTTAAAGAATTTTTTTGCAATGAAAATAGATTTATAACGTCAAATTTAATACATTGCACGGCTTTTCAATTCCTCGGTCGGCCAAATATTTTATTTTAATATAGAAATATAATCATGACAAAAAGTAGTAAAGGTCGCCACACCTCAGAAAAGGCATTCAGGACGAATGAAAAAGGGTTTCTTTGTATAATAAATCAGAATACAGGCATAAAAAAAGTGTTCCATTTGAGAGGCGGAATCCAATCAATATTTCATCGATAGAAATACTTCCAAATCCGGCGGGACTTAAGCAAAAGGTTTCCTAAGGGATGTAGAGGAACATTTTTCATGTCCATATAAACGATTGCTCCATTAGAGATACGAACAAGTATTCTGAAGAAAATTGGCTGTCATGTTTTTTATAAACAAGGAAGTTATGACAGAAAATATATACTCGCTGTATCGCAATAAATGGGGATTATTTGAATGGAGACATATGTGCAGTCTAATTATGTACCAATGTAAGCACACTGCTGTTTTTATCTATTTTCACATTCCTTTTTTGAAAGCGTAAATTATTTAAGAAAAGAAAGAGTAACTAAATAAACATTATTATTTATTTTGGAATTTTCTTTTTGGAATGACATTTTTTTATTTTATAATAAATAAAACACTTTCTCTTTTACCCCACATACGAATATAGTTAAGCATATTCTTAACAAAGGATTCATCGACTCACTTATAAACGTCAATTTATTTATTTTTTCATTCAAAGTTACACACGTTTAATGAACTTCTTAAGGCTTTTTAGGCTGTGTCCGTGTCAAGCCATAATAATCAACCGTTAAAAATACATAGTAAAATTAATTAGATTAAATTATAATGACATGTGATGCAATAGAATAACAATCCAGAAAAACAATGTATAAGTAATAAATAATACAATTCCAAAGAATACAATGTAAAAAAGATAAACAGATATAAATATTAAAATATAAATAATACAAATTTAGATTCATGTACGTTCAAATAAACAAAATAATACTATCATTGAAATCAACAAAATAAAAGTAAAATATAGCAGCATTTAAAAAAAAATAAAATAATAGTATCATTGAAATCAATAGAAAAAGATTATATATTTAAAATTATAATTGAAATGATAATTGAGATATGGTTTCTAGAAACCTGGGCGGTGCTCGTTAACTCTTTTTATTTCTCACGGTTTAGCTAATATATTTACTTTAACAGTTTCTATATGCTAGTAAATAGTAATGTACTTTAGAAAAGTTTTAAATTTGCCACTGATTAAAATTTTTAATGCTGAGTTAATACTTCTACAAACATTTTCCCATTAACGTTTTTTTTATATTAATTTATAAAATAAGTAAGTTTAACATAACTCCTAAATTTCTAAGCGAATTTATTTTATCATATTGATTTTTTTAAAAACATCATTATGATAAGAATAGTTAAGATTCCATTATTAAAAGACTTGTTTAATCCTTTTTTATAATAAACAAATTTACTGAACATCCGAAAAAAATATGACATACAACTTTCACACCCTTTTTATTATTTTTTTTTTATGAACAACAACAGGCCAGGAGGCCCAATTACAGTTATGAATTACATGAGACTTGAGAAAAATCACATTTAATTTTGTGTGTTCTCACCGAAAATCAAACCCGGAACCTTCCGTGTGTGAGTCAAGCGTCTAGAGCACTACACCACGGAGGCCGCCGAGTAGACAGTTTGTCAAATGTAATGTTTTATTTTATTGGTAGTTAAATTCAGTATTCAATTTGCTCAAATTTATTTTTATTGTGAAATAAGTAATGAGTTTAATATTACTTACCTTTTGACCTATTTTTGAATAAATTTAGATTTCTTATTAATAATTCAAAATTTAACTTAGAAGCTGTAATTCTAGCCGTCTTTCAGCATTGGAAACCTATTTCCGGTTCCGTTGCAATACCGGTGGTGATAATGGTGATCAGACAAGGTTTCCGGGTCCGGTTTATAACCATTTTAGGTCGATTCCGTGAAATTGGAAATCGCATCTAAGGGTGGAATTCGGGGATCATTTTACGACCATCGTTTTTCTATTTTCCGTTATTTCCATTGATCACTTTGAGTTTCAATTTTGTTTTTATTGTTATATTGTTATATTATATTTGAGCGTTACCTAGTAGAAGGTATTTTTTTTTATTTACATGAATCAATAATGGTTTCAGGTTTTTATCTTGAAAAAAATCAACATTTAAAGTATCCACAGTATACCCGAATCTATTTTAAAGACAATGTCTTTCTTCGGATTCACTCATGCAATCGAATCCTAGAACGGGGTATACACATAACCCTAGTTATATAGTAAAAGTAACTTTGTATAAATTGTACTTTTGTGTATGTGATATAATATGATAAATTATACTTTTGTGTATGTGATATAGGTAATATGATAATAAATAAATATGTTTTTTTTTTAAATTCAATTTTTTTTGGAGTATGTCCAAATAATTGCAGATTAGCTGGATTTTCTCCCTGAGGAGTTGTTCATGTTTAAATTTGTTGCAGCAGAGAGGGAAAATATCCGGATTAATCTAGGTAGAAGTAAAATGGATTGTCTCATTCGCCCATACCAATACTGAATCAACTGCTCCACAACTATATAGCTTATGTTAGGTTTTTGTTATTTTCATTGTGTATTTTGTAATATAAATAATATAGATCTACATAAATACCATGTTTTTAAAACTGTCTGAATATTTATGTCTGTTTTTTAAGTTAGTCTTCTTTGTTTATTCTCAAATGTAATTTCAAAAAAACTAAATTGTTAAGTGTCCTCGGCACGGGAAACCCCAGTGAGGTCACATTATTTTTATTATTAATTATAGTTTGTAAGCGAAAAATGTGAATAAATAAATAAATTTAAAAAAATCTCACCCACATGATAAAGGCTTCAGCTTTTTTACTTCACAAAAGTCAATAGATGGAAGAGTTGCGGAAATGTAGATGTTTAAACATAGGCAGAATGGTGAATGTTACGCAGTATGTAAATTGGCCACTTAAACCAGCCAATGATAGGTCATAAGCCCTGCAAATGCCTAGACTCCCATATTCCCTTCTCGAAAATCTTTTCCCTCTCTGTTGTAACAATTTTTTTTGGAAAAAAATCATGACGAATTGATGATGTATTTTTCTCCCAACCAAATTCAGTAAGGGAAACCGCGAACAAATAAATATTTATATTTAACACTTTCAATATCCCTTTCACTGTCTACATGGAAAGACAAAGGGAAGTAAAAATAAAATAAATAAATGAATCCATCACCCAGTTCAAACCCTTTTATATCGACCGTGGTAAAAAATGTTAGTGTCTGCTCTCGAGCACCAGAACGCCCCAAGTTGACCCCTTAAGTTCGGTCACCGATGGCGCACCAAAAGGAGTAGAAACTTACCGAAAAATCAACAAATGGAAGAATGTAAGAAATGTGGATTTTCAAACAAGGGCAGATTGGTGAAAAACAAACTTATACAATATATATTAACACTGGTAGCTCAATCTTCATTTATTTTATTTTATTGAAATAAACGTCACTTGGTGTATTTTACATATTAGTTCCAAATACAATAATATAGGAACTTACATGTAAATATAATTAAAAGTTAAAGGTACTCGTAGCATTTAGAATAAATAAATTCCTAACAGGTATTTACAAATTAAGAAGTTATGAAAGATAAACAGTATACAAATAATAAAAACAGTTTTAATAATATTGATATTGAAAGACAGCTTAATAAAGAAATAAAAACAATTTTGAATAACACCAAACGATAAAAAAATATGCAAATATTGTTATTTTGAACTACTTCCTGTAGAATTATTTTTTTTGAAATATGCATAAAAAGTATTTTTTTTTATTAAATCATAAAAAAAAAAAATTGTACTCCCAGGAATTGCAACAAACTCATTTTGGGACGGAAAAAATATTTACATAAAGGTATGGGAATAATATAGTAACAAGTAATAATAGGTACAGAAAACTGAAATAACATAGCAAGTTAAGTATAAAATACAAAGAAATAATAAAAAGAAAAATAGTAATAATACAAAAAAATCTTTTTTGATATATTAAAGTTTAAAAAAGAGAAATCCAGAAAAGTTCAGAAAAATAAACATTAATAAGCAAATTAAATAAATTTTTGACTATCCCAAATAATAAAAAAAAAACATTATCAAGAATTATTCATCATTTGACTGTTTAGAAGAACACTGTAGCATCACAATAACTTCATTATTATCGATATATTTTTTAATTGATTTTAAAGAATACTAAAGTTTGTGGTATAATTATCGTTTGCCTCCTGTTGAAGTGGTAAGCGTGTTTTCCTACTATGGTAAGAAAACAAGAGGTCTCGAGTTCGATTCCCAACATGGTTGAGATGAGACATTTATTTAAAAGGGTGTTTTTACACTAGAATTTTTCATAGTCCTCGGAACTGGAACTGGAACCAGAACCGCAAGACTGATCATCTTACCTTTATGCAACAAAAATGATCGAGATACTCCGGGATTAGTATATCAATGCAGTGCCCTGTGCACCATTAGGTGCGAAAAGAGAACGATGATGATGATTTTTATCTGGCTCAAAAAATTGAAGTACCTAAATGTTCTCCTAAGAAAGAGATTT
The DNA here is from genome assembly GCF_059751315.1 of Micrasema longulum. Lineage (NCBI taxonomy): Eukaryota > Metazoa > Arthropoda > Insecta > Trichoptera > Brachycentridae > Micrasema > Micrasema longulum. Next base: position 446,281 of record NW_028277412.1, read on the forward strand.
TTTTTAGCTGTTTCATAACTCAAAACAGACAAATTTAGACTTATGACAGTGTATTTCTGGGAGTGCGATATGTATAATATATAAATCGAAAAGATCATGATGCACGAAGCTTATGTTTAAGATTAATTATTGTACTACATGATAGCCCTCCGGGGTACCGGTAACAAGACACTTATGTATGGATACAAAGACAACAAAATAAAATAATTAAATTAATTAACAACCTACTCTACTCGACTCCATACTGAACTGTACAAAAAAACACACAAGTTTGCCAAAAATTACTTTACAATAAAATTGTATTGGGAGGCATACATAGCATAACAATAACATAACATTAACCAAAAATGCTGAAATGCATAAATATAATACCAGATAATAATGACACCACCACATTGAAAAATCGAAGATTAATGCAGGACAGTCACAATAGTATAATGGACTACCCAATAAATAAATGAAAAATGAAATGAAAAACACTACAGCGACATATCGACATACTGAAAATACAAGCAGAAAGTAAAAAATATATTGATAAATGGAAATGAAATTAACCCGGAAACTATGGTCACTACCTACACTCAGTTAAGATTTGCAGCAATACATCTCAATTTAAAATTAATTATTTACTGTGTACTTTTTCATGTAAAAAATCTACTCCTAATCTATTCTCAAACTATTATCTGTCTAAAAATGAATCAATCAAACTCAAATTCTAAAATACCTTTCACAGCATGGATTTTCTTAGTGATGAATACATTGTTTTGTGTGATATGTTCTTGTCAAGTGTAAATAAATAAATTGGCTTACCTTTTTACTTGAAAAAATATATTGAACTACTGTCAAATTTATAATCAACCTCTAAAAGCACATTATGACTACACTCACCAGACGAGACATAACTTGACCTAATAATACCCGTATGTTTATATAACCCTAAAGCTAGCGTCACATTCAGCCGAAAATTTCGCTGCGGATATTCCGCTGCGGAAATTTTGCTGAGGAATGCCAATACTCTTTATTGCATTGATTTAATTTTATTGAGCATACTACGCAGATGCTCGGTTGTTCCGTCGGCGGACTGGTCAGAACGCTCGCCTTCGGCGTCTGTTTTGTTCTCCGCGCGCGGATTATCCGCCTGCATCTAATCGGCAACTCTATTTTGCATGTTTTCTATCGGGATGCACCACACTCAGCGGAATTACGTCTACTGTATAAGGCTAGCGCCACACTCAGCGGAAATTCCGTCGCGGTAAACCCGCGTTTGAACTAGCGGCCGCACTACATTTTCCGTGACGGATTATTTATCCATCGGCTACCGAGTCTTACACAGCCGTTGCGGACTGTGCGCCGAATGTGGCGCATCCCATTAGAATGCAGAGTTGCCAATAAGACGCTGACGGATTATCCGAGCGTGGAGAACGGATGCTAAAGCGAGCGTTCCGCACAGGTCCGCCAACAGAACAACCGAACATCAGCGTAGTGTGGCCGATGACAGTAAATCAATGCAAAAAAGTGTGTTGGCGTTCCGCAGCGGAATTTTCAGTGTGTGGCGCAAGCATAAGGCGCGCTAGCCGACGGATAATCCGACACGTAATATATAGTGAGGCAGCTCGTTCGATCGCGGATTTTCCGCGACGGAAATTCGGCGACGGAATTTCCGCCGAGTGTGGAGCTATTCAATTTTTATAACGAGCGTAAAAAATTATAAATAAATAATACAATTGTAAAAATAACGGTAACTAAGTAAATGTCTCTTTTTTTTATTTTTAAATATATGTATCAGTTTTAAAATGTACAGAGTTTCTTTGTTTCAGGTCCCGACTAGCTAGGAAATTCCTGTGTTAAGGAAGGACCTTATTTTTACATGTGCTTTTTTATCTATTATTTTATTAAACGATGCTTAATAAATTCAAAGAATAATAATAACATATGAAAAAATCAATATAAATATAAATTAGAAAATATGCAAGTAAGAATAATAAAAATTGAATCATAAAAATAAATTAGAAAATATGGCATTAATAGTAAATAAATGAGACGTAATTATTATAAAATAGAAAACATACCGATAAGAATAAAAATTGAAGCATAAATACACATTATAAAATATTACATTAGTAATAAAGAAATTAAACAAAAATATAAATTGGAAAACATACCGATAATAATATAAATTGAAACATAAATACATATTTTAAAATAAAACATTAGTAATAAAGAAATTAAACAAAAATATCAATTGGAAAACATACAGATAATGATAAAAATTGAAGCATAAATATAAATTTGAAAATATATCGTTAGTAATTAAAAATTGAAGAACAAAAATAAATTACAGAATATACCATTTATAATTAAAAAATTAAAGATACGTGTAAATACTAGTATTAATAAGAAAAATAAAATAAATGTAAATTATCAAACATAAAAAACTTTAATTGAACATTTTAGTGCCTAGTATCACCACACTTGTCTTGTCAGCAATAATACCACACGGAGTTTTGTTGTGTTGCGCGTAGGTAAAAATATAAATTATGGTAGTACTTAGTAGTTTCTATCGATTATAATTCTATCGTGCCTTAATAAATTAATATCCCTCGCATACAATAACCTCTTCATTATTGATTATAATATATGCTCTACTTAAACTTCTTTTATTGTAAATGATCACTAGAACTAGGTGAGTTATAATGATAAATGGCGCCGCGCAGACTATGGCGTGCGGTGGAATCCTTTTTGCATGTTTACGCTACGATTTTTACTCATTTATGTTAAAAATTCATCGCCGTTCAAGGCAATAAAGCATGCCCGCAGTATTTCTATTTTTGGACTGTTCATTGAAGTTTTTGAGTGGAAAACGTAACGTTCTGTTAAGCAATTGTTTTCGATTTTTTTTTTTAATTCAGAAAAAAAAGCGTGTACGTCATTCAGAAAATAAACATTTGTCTTTTAAATGACGTACCACAATTATCATTGTTTTTCTTTTGGTGCTCATTTTTAAATTTTAATAAAAACGGACACAAAATATGTTAACACTTTATAAAGGTATATATAAGGTAAAAAGTTGAGATAAAACAGTAATTTTATTTTTAAAAACACTATAATCGGCCTTAGGGCCTCAAATTTTTATGACAAAAATAATATGAGTTTATATTACAGCAAATTTACCAAAAGGTCAATGAATAAATAAACCATAGCATTGACAAAACTGTTATCAATATTCTATCAGTAAAAACACAATGTTCTTTTCCCACCTAATAGTGCATAAGGCACTGAATTGGTACACACATGCTCATTTTTATTACATCTAAGTAAAATTATTAGTCTTACAGATTAAGTGCCAGCCCAGGGACATTTAATTTTATAACGCCTTTTTTATATAAAAAGAGAAATATTAGCGCTTTTATAATTTCCCTAAATATTTCAATTTTGGTGGTCATTTCCAAAGAGTTGTTTTGTTTATTTGTTTATTTGTTTAAATTTAATGTTGTGCACACAGTGCTATGTTAATATAAATCTAGACAATATTACAAACAAAAACTAAACCTAACACAGCACCAATTACGTACACAACACAATATATGAAATAACTATCTAACAATACAACAAGATGTAAGAAGAATTTGTGTAACTTTGTAAATAACTTATTATCAAAAAATAAAAATAAAGTTAGTATACAGTGGGGTTCGAACCTCAGACCTCTGATACGCGAGTTCGCAATACCAGCTTCGGGTCCGCAACCCAATTTTTAAATAATGTTTGCCTTTAAACTGTGTCGGGAATTAAACCCAAGTCATACATTATGAAGAAAGTGGATAATTGACATAAAATCGAACTTACCTTTAGACTAAATATTTCATGTTGACCTTGCGAGGAATTGAAACTGGGACCTCAAGCATGATAGGCAAATAAACATAGCTTTAAAACAAAATGTGAATTATTCCTATTTTACACGCAAAAGTTTATCATGTATTTATTTAACAAAAAAAAATACAACACATGGCGGAAAAACATAATCGAACTTTTTTTTACAATGTGTTTTTTTTTTTCTTTGTTGTTCTTTATATTGTTCAGTATGGTTAAATTTGGCTTGAATTAAAAAGTAATTTCTTAACTTTGTAATTTAATAGTCACCCCTTTTTAAAAAGGTTCCTTTCTTATAAATTTAATAAAATTCTCTTTGTGTCATCCACCGTTTACGCTTCGTTTGATGTTGGATATCAGGTCACATTGCAGGTGTCGCGTGAATAAAGTATAGTTTTAGAATATCGACCTGTGTCGTTAGAGGACGTACAATGTACAAGTCGCGAGGAAAATGTATTGATTTCTAGTGCTACTTATTTCTACCAAGTTCCACGAAATGGCAAGGTATTCCCCGCGAATGACGTCACACGTATCAAGCAGTATTAATCCCAACGTCCTGAAGGAGAACGCCTCCGGAAGCACGTAGGAAGAACGTTAAACTCCAACAGCTAGTTAACTCGTCGGATTTTAGAACAGAGGTACTTAAAAAAACCAAGCATATTTTTATTATATGCGAGTTGTATTTATTATTTACCGTGCTTATTATGTACAACTTTATTAAAAACAAGTCAAATTCCTGAAATATAACTCTTCGAAATGAATTTCAGAATTTTTACTTTCCAGTAGTCACCGAGTCCAACACACTCGTCGAAGGTTTTGGGTCTATTTTGCATACAAAAATGTATTATTTATTCCTCAGGACATATGATAAATGAAACTAAAAAAATTTTTTTTTTCGTTTTTTTGGCTTTCTGTGAATAAATATGTCCAACTCTAATACTTTGTTTGTTTTGGTCACAGCTGAGGGGCGCAGTGTCCAGCAGGAGCGGTCAAGCGTCATGGCGCAGGGGCCCGGTGCGCCGCGGTCCCCGTGAGGCCCCCGGCCGCGGCCCGCGCGCCCCTGCCCAAGCCACTACAATACACCAGACCCTTACGGAAAGGTAATATCATGTAAACAAATATTAGCTTCCTTATGATTGACATAAATATTTGAATTTCAAGGGCCATTATAAACGAGTCGTAAATATAAAAAAGATAATCGAGTTATGGTAAAGTGGGGTTAAAACCTCTGACCTCTGATCCCAAGTCCTCCATCCCACAGGACCGCAAGCCGCTTCAAATAATAAACATTTTAATTAAATTTCTGTTTCTGAGAAAAACGATAAATATTATCCGGAATTGGGCATAAAATCCAAATGGTTTTCGTATTATTAAATTATAATAAAAATTTCAAATAAGTCATTAAAGTAAATGTTATTAATTTTTTTTTATATAACCACTTATCGACTTTTCTATGTCCACCGGTTTCGAGACGTACCCGTCTCTTCGTCAGGACACCAATTAAACCAACATGGGCGGGTGGGTTTTGTATGTTGGTTCGCATGTTGGTTTAATTGGTGTCCTGACGAAGAGACGGGTACGTCTCGAAACCGGTAGCTATAGAACATACAAATATTCAAAAACATTAAGTAAAATGTTTGACCACAAAGTTAATGCTTTAAATATTAATAATAAGCCATTTATGTTTTAGATATATTTAATTTAAATTGTTCACCGCAAGTGATAACAAAGCAAATTGTTTTACTAAAATTACAACTTAAATAAGTTAAAGTTAAATTGATTTTTTTTAGAATCACTTTGCAAAGCGCTCTTGAGGTAATATATAACGAAAATAGCGCTATATAAATTATCCGTATTAATAATAATAATAGAATAATAAAAATACGTAGATAGTTGTATTCCACTTTTATTTATAAATCTTTACCAGTGACCGGGTTTCGTTGTGTCCGACATCGTCAGACTGCTGGGAGACTAAACAAATTTCTATGTTATATACAAGTGCAAGCAGGAATTGTAAATCATGATTTTATATAATTTTGGATATAATTTACCTTTACCTTCTCTAAAAGTTCTTCATTTCTGTTGTAATATGTTAATAATAGTTTTACCACACTGAAATTGAGTTTAGACAGCATTCATTCATTTTTCCAACTCCATACTTTGCTCACATGCATAACGACATTCAGGACTTCATTGTGAACTGCTTATTTTTCTTCCGCGACAAAAATTTTAATTTATACAAAAAATACGACAAACGTACATATAAAAAGTAATCTACATTTTCAATGTTCTGGCAAATCTCTTATTCATCCAAAAAAAGGAATCTTTCCTGTTGTAAATTATGAATTAAGCAATTAGTCCGTAGTCCGCAGTGTTCGTGCCCCGATTACGTCCTACAAAGTGCAACCCTTTCCGGTCCCGCTCAACCCTATTCGGTTGTCAAATAACTTGTCACGCCCGACAAAACAATTTCCCGGATCGTTGACCATCAGCCACACATATAAAACATCTCTCTTCCTAGGGAATATAGTTGTTCCGGAATAAACACACCAAATATCCGTTCCTTACTTTTCATCTATACCAATTTAAATAGATTATCTTTGCATTTATTGTTTCAATCATAATAAAGTGCGGGCATTTACGTTTTATAAATTTACACGGAATTCCTTTACTAACTCTCTGTGTGCAAGCGAATGAATAATACGATTCTGTATGAGAAATAAACCAGTACCCCTGACGAGCGTTTTTATTTAAACGAGGAAAGTCCAGGCATTCAAGGGCGTGTAATCTGTTTTCTTTGATATCAGCTTTGTCAAATAATTTTTGAAAATAGTCGAAAAATTATTTCTGTCATATGATTAAAAAGTTCATTTATGAATTCTATGTATATTGCAACGGTAGGGTCGAGTGCGATCAAATATAGGAAAGTTTAATCCATTACTCCGCTAACTCGGTAATCAGAGCGAAAGATTTTACGTGGGTTTGAATAATAAAACAAAAATATTACATACAATATAGAAACATGGACATTTTGAAATACTTAACCTGACTTGGACACGTACTGTGGATGCTTCGGGAGCTCAATCACAATTGCCTTACTTGTCGGTTATAACCGATGTGATCACAATTTATCATCGTGATTGTTTATCGTTTAAGCGATTCCAACGGAACGTCGACTAAAATGTATCCATCGGGAATAATTGTAGTTTACGCATGAGTCTTTATTTTAGATTTAGAGTAATTTTTTAATTATTTCATTCTTTATTATAAAGTTATTTTTGAAAAAAAACTCAATGTGTAAAATAAACGACAAACGGCAAACTGAAACTTGCACAGATCATAAAAAAACCCAACTCGCATAGGCATTTTTGTTTGGCGTTTGACTACGTGACCACGATAAACTAATCCATTTCCACTGTAATCGGTCAAGTTGGTTTTGACCGATCGATTATTGTCTTTTTACTGACAAAATGTTTTTCCCAACGCTGGCTGATGCGGCAAACTTCCGTCGTCATCACCAAAGTACTTTTGAAAAGACCCAAATTTTTACCGGACACGGAGCTATGAGAAGTTACCTATATAGGTTTAAATTAAGGAATGATGCATATTGTCCATGCGATGATATTTTTTCACAGAAGTATCGAACATCTGTTATTTCAGTGCCCATTTTTCAGTTAACAACGCCATAACCTTGAAACAGAATGCAGGAAAGATGGAATATCCTTAACAGATATCAACACTGTAGTTAAAAGTAGTAATCACGTGCCATTTTTCTTGAACTTTGCAATAATAGTGATTGAACTCATAAAGGTCATCAAACATCCCATTTTCAAGACAAACAAAAAAAAATTCAAATACCTTAGCCTTGTACATGACACGGAAAGCTACTAAATACAGGGGTCCAAATATATATTTTTTTAAAAAAACAAAAAAAATTACATCTGTGATTAAGTCACAGAAGAGCCTATATCTTAGTTACCTCTTCTTCACACTTGTGTACTCCTATTATCCTGGAAGGCCATCGATAACGATTTTTAAGCTATATTTAGTGAAACTTGGTGAAGTGGCGTTGACGTTGGAGGATACGAAAATACTGGCTAGCGATAAGGTCTCCTGGAGACATCTGATATATAAAGGATCCATTTTACAGTTAAAATAATAAATTTAACAGTATTTAACATATTCGAATGATTATTTCTTGCCAATTTTATTACGAACCATTTTTTTCAATGCGTGAAATAATTTAACAATTAAAATAAAAGCATCTTTGTTGTAAAATACAAATACAATTCTTAGATATTTATTCAAATAATTATTTAGAATGATCCGATGCAATAAATACGATTTTGAATGTTCGGATCCCTTTTCATCAGTTTACACAAGAGTGGTTTCAACTTCACAGTAAATAAACTCAGCCCCAATCTGCATACATGCAATACTTTAGCCAGTGTATCACTCGGTCACTGTAACAGTCACTTGGAGTAGACTTTATTGACTTTCTGCTCCAATAATTATTACACTTTTATATCAATATCACTTTTTAAGGTCTTATCCTACTCAGTTAAAAGGTTAAACAAAAATGAACAGATTTTATTGTAACATTTGATAGTTTGATTAGTCTAACGTCTATCGAAAAAAATATGTAGATAGGACACGAGCTATTTATAAATCAAATATTACATAGTAAAAATATATAATGTGAAAGTCTAATAACAGACTTTCTTACTATCAATTTTAAAAATGTTAAACACAAACATAAGAACTAGTATGTATATTTCAATAAAACAACTACATCACAACATATTATACTTATAAAGGATTATTTTTCGCTAATAACAATAATAAAAATAAACAAAAGAAGTAAAAAGTGCAAGGTTTTCATGGTCACTGTTATCAATATGTTTCTTTTTTTAATGATACCGTGTGTGTTGGATTTGTTCGGACGTTTCGGTAAACTGAAGATGGCTCCTGCAATGGTAGCCGAAACGTCGGAACAAATCCAACACACACTGTATCACCCGAAAATGAAACATATTGCATACAACATATTTAAGAAAGAAGTAAAAAGTTATCTTCGTAATTCTTTTTTGTGCAGCATTGATTGAAAACACCATGCATTATTTTTTGTAATTTATATGTTATGCAAAAAATATTGACTAATCAAAATGAAAATAAGCACATTATTGTAAGACGTTACTCCCCATTACGTACATATTTATTATATTTTATTTTACGTAATGGGAAACATGAATGTAAATATACGTATTCAATTTACATAAAACTTGTATTTAGTCGTAATATTACACACTTCATTTTCTTTTCTAAAATTAACTTTAAAAAAAGATGCACTGCATACAATATCGTAACTAAGGGCTGGCCAAGCAGGCGGCTGCCAGGGGCCCAACCCACAGAGGGCCGCACTTTGTAGACCCACAACCTTCTTTTCTCTTTCTTTTCCTAGAAAATAAGTCTTAGGAGGCGCAAAATTCGAATCTTGCCAGGGGCGGTCATGACCCCAGCTACAACGCCAACTACATGTAATTTTCCAGGGTTCATAATAAGGGTTTGGTAATAACGATGTAGTTTAAATTTTTTTTTTAAATATCCTCAATTTGAGAATTGCTAACTGCCAGCCAAAAATATAAACATAATAAAATTCTACATAATTTACGTAAATAGTGATATGGCTGCCTAAATCAGGTTTCCTAGTGACTTCTATTATATGATCTTAGTCATTACACGCCCATTATGTATGATTGTATTTTTATTATTTTTAGTGAACAAAAGATCATTTTTTAAATTTTATTGCTGATATTTATTATTTTTATTATTACAAAAAACTTTTTTATTCTAGAAAAGTCTAGAAAATTTTTAATAAAATAGAAAATTTGACAAGAAAGATTCGAATGTTTTTTCTTAACCAATGCAGTGGTTCCCTAAAGATGCGGCTTCTTTTGTGATATAAATCATCACATTCAGAAATAGTATGATTCATCGTCTGCTGTGCATTATCACCATGCACCCGTTGATAAAATAAATGCACAAAATTTAGTTACATATCAATAGTATTATATTTTATTTTACCTTTGCCTATTTTAAGACGTTTTTATAATAAACTGGCCGATCGAAGTATTTATTTGCTTTGAGTATGGCCTCGCGGTGTAATGATCAATGCGTTCGACTACTATTCGACAGATCTGAGGTTCGATTTCCGACATGGTTGATATAACGTATTTAATTTTTTTTTAAAAAGAAATATTGGCATTCTTATGATTTATCCAAATATTTAATTTTGGTGGCCATTTTCAACGAGTTGTAAATAACTCACTATTAAAAAATGGGAATCGAGTTGGGGTAAAGTGGGATTCGAACCACGGACCTTTGATCTGTGAGTCTAAGACACTATCCACAGGACCACAACAGACTTAAAATATTTATTCAAAGGTGTGTTTTTTTTACACTAGAACATTTTATAGTCCCTAGACTGGTAGGTGAAGCGTAAGACTGATCATCTAACCTTTATGTAACAAAAAATGATTAAGATACCCTATGATTGGAATACCAATGCAGTGCTCTGTGCACCATTAGTGCAGAAAGAGAATGATGATAAAATATGGCAAATGCTTATTCAGACGAAACGTACGAATCTTCAACTACCCTAAGTGAATTTCCTCCCTAGATCATAACTCATTTGTTCCAAATTCCATACAAGATGAATTGCACGACCCTTTCAGGTTCACTAAAGATAATAGCCTCGTCTCAGGTGCGTTCTCCAATTTCATCCTTTTTATGCCTCAAACGGCACCCCCATTGTTCCGCCCTTAAGGCTCTACCGAAGTTAATTATACGTTTCAACTCTTACCCTTTGAGTTTTAATGCATGGCGCAGTGACACGGAGGCTCTGACTAACGTGAAAAGTAATTTGTTTAAAATTGAGCCTTACTTTGTAAATATTATATTATATTGTAAAACCATTATACTGAAAGGTTCTTAAATTGATTTGAAAACGCATAAAACATATCATATATGACAGTTTATGATAAGAACATAACTTTGTTCTATAATGGAAAAATTCTAAAAGTTGTGAAGGATAAAAAATTTCAACCATTCTTAACAGGATAGCCAAATATATAATAAAATATGTTAAAAAAATCATTTTAATCTTTTTTTTAAATTATTGTGGGACTGTATTTTTTTATAAATCATGTTTTTGATCCACAACAATCTGAAATGCAGTTACAGTTATTATTTACAATGTGGTAATATATCTAGAATTAAGAAAAAACTACTTTATTTTACTATAATGGTCTCTCCAGAAATTAAACTTTGAACCCCAGTGTCCATATCGGTATCTTCGCGACTTTTATTTTATGATCTTAGTTATTTCTCAATAAAGAACACACCTATAATTTATGATTGTATTTTTATTATTTATAGCACGCACAAGATCATTTTTTATCATTTTATTGACGATACTTATTATTTTAATTTTAAAAACTGATTTTTTTACCCAAGAAAATAATATTATAAATGAAATAGGAAATTAAACAAGAAAAACTCATAAATGAGCAGTAAAAAAAAAATATACTGCAAAACCCTGAATAAGTTGAGCTGTAATATGACTAACGACCAACAACGCTGTGATTAGTCCTACAAAGCTAATATAAAAATGAAATTAAAGAATACAAATGGCTTTGTTTGTACTATTTAAAAGTGCAAATCGTGCTTCGTTTTAAATCTTTAAAGTTGATCAAACACAATAAAACAAATAGTTGCGTAAATTTAAACCATGAACAGGGTGTTTTTGATTACAAAATTGATAAACAAACACATCAAATTTTGCGATGAACTTATTGATATGGGAACTTTCGGCAAATCTTTCAAGAAAGTTTCCTGCGACAAATCGTGATGTGAATAAAATAAAAATATGTTATATCGAGAGCAATATTATGAATATCTGAAGAAAGCTTTTATTAAATAATCTTCGACCCTTTTTTAAGAACTCATACATATTATAAATATGGCATGATGGATGTTTTGATCACTAATGATTTCGATGCAATTACTTGAATTTACAGTATTATAAAACATAAAGAAAAACATTTTGTACAAAATTTAACAGCCAGTTTGACTCAAGAGGATGTCTGAAAAATATTAATTTTCATGTCTCTTCTCTCCCTCAAAGACAAATTCACTCGTTCGAGTTGAGTAATTGGAAGAATTCAAATATTGCATAAAACATTCGTCCGTTAATCAGAATATATACTCAATATTGTGTGTTAACATTAATTGAGCCTGTTTTTTTCCTAATTCAAAAATGAGGACCGGAAGTAGAAAAAAAATGATATAGGTTCGTCATCCGAAAGAAAAATTTCTGAACTACAGTATGTTGAATTTGCTTTTACGTCATATGCATGTATATTATTTTATTTCGATACAAGCCTTCGAAATGGAATGTCAAACTGATTGCCACGGATTGTTGAACCTTACTGAATGTCAAAAATAAAATATAAAAAATAAGGAATAATTTTTTAAAAAAATATTTATAGATGACAACCATGAAGTTTCGCACAAATAAATTGTCTATATTTTTATGAATGTATGTATGTGTATGCGCATGGGTGTATGTACGTGTGTGTGTATGTACATGTGTATATATGTGTGTATATATGTGTATGTCTGTATGTATATGAATCAAAATGTGTATCCGAATAAGTTTACATTTTGTTTGTCTGTGCTCTATATTAATTTGTTAACTATTATAATATATTAAAATGTAATTGCCTAGCTTGGAACGGGGTATGTACCCTTGTTAGCTGGGCAAAGTGAACATGGAATTGTATTTTGATAAAGAGTGTGAATAAATAAATAAATAAATAAACGAAAGTGAGCCCTTTCGACACCTCCTGTTCGCGTTCAATCGAAGGAATAAAGCTACTAAAGCAGCTCGCGATATTTGCGGAGTGTACGTCAAAGATACTATGAATGCAAACACAGCTCGCAGATGGTTTTTGCGTTTCAAAAACGTTAGGGTGATTTAAGATGGCGATATATAAACATGCGACAGTAAATCCTAGGGTGGTTTAAATAGGATCTTCATGAATAATATGGTTTAAGCGGTTCTCATCGAAGCGGTTCTCATCCACTGGCCATATAGAACGCTTTACGTCTTTCAATTCTGTGTTTTGAATATCAATAATATTGTGAAAATTGTTTAGATTATGGCCAGACATGTTTGAAATTCTTGTGATCATATTAAAAAAAAAAAAATAATAAATAAATAACATACATGAATTATTATTTATTTGTTATTATAACTAACGGCCGCAGCCAATTTGTATAAAATTAAAGTAAAATTCAAATTTGTATAATAGAAAGAAAACATAGTTAATTGTAATGGTTAAACTCAATAAAAGTAATGGATAGTAAAAAAAGAATAAAAAAATGAAAGTAAAACAGTGAAGTAAAAAAGTAAAAAAGCGATGCATTTTAGGTTTGTATATCTAACATAGGCACACATTATTGGGCACACAAATCCAGCAAAAATATAAATTAATTGACAATTATATGAGTTTATTATTCAAACAGACTAAATTTCCTGCTCATCGGTTATTGTTGCAAAGTCAGTAGTACTCACTTCCTATGTACAACCGAATGAGCATAAACCCATCTAGGTAGCAAGGTTTCATATAAGCAACATATTGAATGGACTTTGTAATTATTAGCTCCTGATTCGACGCTGCCCACGGCGATAAAACAAGCATAATTTTGATGAAATGGATTATGTTTTGTAGTGAGAAACTTTAGCCCTAAGGGATGACATTTTTTTTTTTTTTTTTTTATTGAATAATTTTTTTTTCACAAAATACATTTTTGGAATACAAAATAGGTAAATATACAGAACATCTTATATATAACGTTTCTACCTCTCTAATAAAGTAGATACTTGTGTTTAGAGAGGGAGTTCGTTTCACATTTTTTATAAACAAAGTAAATTAAAATTAAAATTAAAAATAAACAAGGTAAATTAAAAATAAAAAATAAACATTCTTTGGTATGGAGTCTAGGAAGGGGTGAGTCTTAAATGTTTTTTAATTTTAGTTTTAAATGTTTGATAATTTTTTATAGATTTTAAGTTTTCCGGAAGTTTGTTAAAGTTTTTTTTACCTGTGTACGTATAATGGTTTTACGCTGCTGTTGTTTTACATCTGTGCAAAATTAAATTATTAGAAAATCTAGAGGTACTTGAATTTTGCACTTCAATTGTATTTTCTTTAAAAGTTTGTAAGATAGAGGCTTTATTAAAAATTTCTTCAATTGTTGGTATATTAAGTTCTTCGAATACTAGTTTTGATGGGTAAGTTCTGGGCTTATTAAGAATTATTTTTGCAATCTTTTTTTGAATAATAGAGAGTGATTTTAAGTTTATCCTATAAGCTCCTCCCCAGCCTATAATTCCATACTGCAATGTATTAAATTTGAATTGAATGTATCAAAGCATAATAGACTGTTTTCATAGGTTTTAGAGATAAAATATTTCTTAGTCTAATGAATACATAAATAAGTTTCCTAATTCTTTTGACCATAGTGGCTATTTGTACTTTCCACTTCAAATTACTATCAATTATAATGCCTAGGTACTTAATATTATCCGCTTTTTTAATTGTCGAGCATAATTGGGGGCAAGAATGATTAATATTGTCATTTTGATTATGGATCGTGATATTGAAATTTACTGGGAGGTCAAATTGGTTAATGGAAAAGAGTAGAAAGAAAGTTTTTTCACTGTTTAGTGATAATAAATTACTATGAAACCATTTTTTTAATAAATTGATGTCCTCGTTGGCATTGTTCTTTACTTCTTCCCAATAAGGTTCATTTATAATTAGGACAGTATCGTCAGCATAAGATATAATTTTCCCATTTAATTTTAATTTAAAAATTTCATTGACATACATATATAATAAACAACAAGGGGCCTAGTACTGTGCCTTGGCGTATACCAAAAATTATTAATTCAATTTCACTTAAGATGTTAAGAATTTTTACTCTTTGGGTGCGACATGTCATATAGCTTTTTAGCCATAATAGAGCTTTTCCTTCTATCCCAATATATTTAAGTTGGATAGAAAAAATGGTTTCTTGCGCGCGGTCAAAGTTAGACCTTTCAATTATACGCCAAAGTTTCATGAAAATGCAGGTAAAAAATATTTTAATGAAAACGAACTACTTTGAACGACCTCATTTATTCATATAAATCAACCAATGATAAGAGAGTTGTAGAAGATTTCCGGTTTACTTACCGGTAACGGACCAATCGACAAAACTGACCGAGAAGAAGCCGAAAAGAACTTGAGACGTCACACGAAGTAATTTTAGAAATACAAAACTTTAAATAATCATAGCGTTGATAATACCATACACATTTTATTTTTTAAATTTTGGCTTAGTTTAATAGTCCATAAACAAAAAAAACCAATAGACTTTTTTTTGAATTTTTTTCGTTTTTTTACGCAGTACAACATTCAACCATCTAAAGATACTTATTAGCTGGTGAAAGCTCTAGTTGTTCAAATAAACAAGTGGGCGTGTATCAGTATAAGTTTTCGAATTTAAAAATTGTGTATAACAATAAGGCCACTACATACTATAAAAAATTGTATAAAAATAAGGCTACTGCATAATATATAAATGTGTATAAAAATAAGGCTACTTCATAATATAAAAATGTGCATAAAAATAAGGCTACTACATAATATAAAAATGTGTATACATATAAAACTACTACATAATATAAAAATGTGTATAAAAATAAGCCTACTACATAATATGAAAATTGGTATAAAAATAAGGCTACTACATACTATAAAAATGTGTATAAAAATAAGGCTACTACATACTGAAAAATGTGTATAAAAACAAGGCTACTACATAATATAAAAATGTGTCTAAAAATAAGGCTACTACATAATATAAAAATGTGTATACATATAAAACTACTACATAATATAAAAATGTGTATAAAAATAAGGCCACTACATAATATAAAAATGTGTATAAAAATAAGGCTACTACATAATATAAAAATGTGTATAAAAATAAGGATAAATGTCACGGTTTACTAATTTAACCTTCTCAGGACATTGGAAATTCGAATGTGACAAAACTTTCAAAAGCAAAATTGTTACATTATTTCATAAGGGTAACAATATATTTTCACGACACTGGGTTTTTTGCACCAACTTAAAGCGTTTATGATTATTAATATTCGCTGATACACTCTGGCTTTGTTTGCCTAACACCATCATAATATGTACGTTGGTAAACAAACATGACATGAAACAAACCACCCCAATGTATACGAGTTTTCTTTATGGCACAAGGCCTGATGATTTCACAAGGGTTGAAAATGGGAATATTCGACATGGTACTTGAAGCAGTTTTAAAATTTCAATATTCAACTTTAAAAAAGCAAATTGAACATGTAAACAGGAAAACATTACAACAAAAAGCGAAAACATTTTAAAGGAAGGAATACGGAAGCCTAGGCATTTACAGGGCTTATAACATATCATTCGCTGGTTCAAGTGGCCACTTTATACAATGTGTAACATTTACTGTTCTGCTTATGTTTAGAATATCCACGCTTCCTTAACTCTTCCCTCAATTCACTTTTGGTAGAAGAAATAATTTTGTCAGATCAATCTTACCCACATTAATAAAGGTTATAGCATTTTTACTTCACAAATATAAATAATCTTTGTAGGCAAAACGAAAAATAATTTGGTAAAAATAACAAAAAAAAAAAACGTAAATTAAGTTTTAAAATACTAACAGTGCATCAAAAATAAGAAATGATATTAAAAAATATATTTTTTAATGAGATTAAAAAATTGACAACACTTTAGATACAAGCACAGGTATTAGACATAAAATAATAGTAGAATTAGTCATTATTGATCAAGAGTATTTTGAGTCTTCCAAAATTTTTGTAGACAAGAATTTGATTCAGCTCTCTTGGGAGTTATAAATATTAATATATTACAACAGAGATGAAGAAAAATTTATAGAAGGGAATATAGAAGTCTAGGCATCTATAGGTTTTATGATCTCTCATTGGCTAGTTTAAGTGGCCACTTTACACACTATGATATTCACCATTCTGCCTTTGTTTGGACATCTATGTTCCTTCAATCCCTACAGATGCCTAGACTTCTTCATTGTATTCTAAAAAATGTTCTTCATTTGTGTTGTAATATATTAACAATTGAATCAAGTTATTGTAAACAAAAATTTGGATATACTCAATATATTATTGATAAAACCAGATGGTCCGAGAAGAAGTATAAAAACTTAAAAATATTTTGAGTATGTCTAAATGCTTGCAGACTGGCTGGATTTCCTCCCTAGGGAGTTATTTGTTGCAACAGCTGAATTTGTTGCAATAGAGAGGGAGAACATTTTTGAGTAGGGAAAATGGGAGTCTAAGCATTTACAGGACTTATGACTTGCCATTGGCTGGAAATCGATTCAGCTGGATGAATCTCACCCACATGATAAAGGTTTCAGCTCTTTTACTTCACAAAAGTCAACAGATAGAAGAGGTAAGGAAATATGGATGTTTTAACATAAGCATAATGGTAAATGTTACACATGCGAAAAGTGGCCACTCAAACTAGCCAATGACAGGACATAAGCCCTGTAAATGCCTAGTCATCTATATTCCCCTCTATAAAATGTTCTTCAACTCTGATGTAATATATTTATAGTCATTATTAATATTATGGTGTACGAAAATAAGGAATAAGAAAAAAAACAATAAAATGTAACGTAAAAAAATCAATCAAATCATAGGAATAATACTAAAGGTCTAGTGTTGAAATAATCTATCAAAAACTATTCTTAAGTCTAATTTCACAGCGTTTCTCTCTAGACTAGCCCTTTGTAATTAACTAAGTATTTTTATCATAGGAAATCAGACCAATTCTGCGTCAGAAGAACTTCGCATTTTCAGAAGGCATCGTAAATCTTCGTGTCAGATAATTGAGAGCCCGTAAGAAACCACGTCAAGTTATGTTATGCTAAGGGAGTGGTTTTCAACGTGTGGGTCGCGACTTCCAGGGGCCGCAAAGCCTTCCTTAGGGGATTGCAAGTTGCAAGCAAGGTCTATAATAAAAAATACCTACAATAATTTCATATTGCTGTTTAGAATCGTGGTTCTTTTTTTGAGACGCTTCTTCTTTTTATGCATATTTCAAGAGATTCTTAGATCTGTGTTACAGAAAACTAGTTGTTCTCTTGAAGTGATGAGGTTTAACTCTTCTTCCATCTCTTGGGTTGTCTTCCAGGTGGACGTTGTCTAAGTGGGATTTCACTTGCTACAGTGTATACAAGTCTTTCGCTTCTCATTCTGTACACATAATCCCTCCAGTATATTTGTCTGCATCTGCTCCATCGCACGATATCGTCTATTTCACACCTATCATTAATTATTATAGTATTGCGGATTCGATCTCGGAGGGTTTTTTAGTAAAATACCTTAAGACCTTCATTTCAGCAGTTCTGAGAAGCCCATTGATATGAAAAGTGTTAGCTCACGCTTCCACAGCATACGTCACGATGGGTCTCACCCATGTTTCGTTTATTTTGACTTGGTTATCGATACGCAAATTCTTATTTCTCTCTATTACATTCCTCAGACACCCCGACACAGTTGATATTTTGTTAGCCTGTTCTCGGACTTTAGTGAACAAATCGCTATGACTTGAGATTTCTACTCCTAGATATCAGAAACTTATGACCTATTCTACTGGTTTGTTGTTAAAAGTACTTATAGAATCTTCTTGGGTTATCCCCAATCACTGGACTACGCAGTTTTTATCAGGTCATGGTAAATTTAATCAAAAATTATTTGTTTTTAATATTGTTGACTCCCCTTCGTGCTGCTGCGGATATCCTAACCAATCTTCTGAAAACATCCTGTGGTCTTGTCTCTTTCCCCTTCTCTATGATTACCAAATGGAGCTTCTCGCTACTATCCGTGGCCCTGTTATAGGTCCTGTCGGATATACAGATCTAGTGGCTTCTAAAAATAATTTCAAGGCTTTTAAAAAGCTTTGTAATCGTTTCGGCGAATTTATCATGTCCAATCAATTTAATCCCAGTCAGTGAAGAATTCACTTCCCTCTCTTCTCAATCCAATGAAGTACATATTATGTACTTCTGGATTACTTTCTTTCAGCACAAAGATGCTAAGGCTACCAGATTTCAGAGAGCTCCTTCGGGCAGCTTTTCTCGTTTGACAACCAGCAAATTTTCCGTGTATGTGGGCACCGCCAAGGAGACTTATGTCCTCAAATGCGGTGTGCGGTATGTGGTGTGTAAGCTGAGTACTTATAGGTTGTCTGGATACTGTAGGACTTTTTGCTTTGCTGACTGAAATTGACATGTTTAGCCTTACATACATACCATAGTAATTGTTTTACTGCCCATTTCATAAAGTAATTACAAGTCAGTTTCCTTTTTTTATAATTCCATCCATTATAAGATTAAGAAAAATAGAACAATTTTTGAAACGCAAAAAAAAAAATGTCCATGTTTAGAGTCGTCTACTTCTCTTTCAAATTTTTATATCTACCGTTGAAGAAAAAGTAAATTCAGCAAACGACACTAATAAATTCAAAGCTTCCCCTGTCAGCTCTGGGTATTCTTAATTTCTCTTCATACAGAAGACGCAAATATTGATTATTATGCTTTTAAAGTCTATAACCTACTTTTTCTATCTATCAAAACAATTAGTAATGAGAAAATAATAAAAAAAAACTTTTGAAAATGTGGATAGTGGAGACAGGTAGAATTAAAATAGATTGTATCATTCGGTCAAACCAATTTTGAAACACCTAACTGTACAAATATTTTATTATTTTTCTTTAAAGTCTTTAAAGAGGAAAGCAAAAATTCTCATTTTGCTAAATCTTTCCCTCTAAGCCCAGATCAAATGAGCTTTTTAACATCCTCAGGTTTCAACTGTGGTCCCCCGAAGATGCGGCTTCTTTTATGATAAAAAGCATCACATTCACATAGAATGTGTGTAGGTGTTTCCTCAACTGCACTTCAGAACCTACATCTAGTAGTTTCTGAAACGTCATTCTAGCAAGGTGTTTGTTTGATTAACTGTACTCTGCAAGGGCTCTATTAATAACCGTTACTTGATTTTGGCTTAGCTTTGTTAGGTCGAAAACAAACCTTTGCAAGTACTTCTTTCCGCAAATTAATGTATTTATCTTTTTTTTCTACGTTTTATAATATACAGTTAAACAGCGAGAAATTAAACATACATAATATGCAGTGTTGAAAACTGTTTTTGAATTTTCTTAAATCATTGTATATTATTATTCCTATTTTTATTATCATTTGATCGGGTTGTGGTCCTGTGGCTAGTGTCTCGGACTCACGGACCAAAGATCTGTGGTTCGAATCCCACTCTACCCCAACTTGATTCCCATTTTCTAATAGTGAGTTTTTTACAACTCGTTGTAAATGGCCCTCAAAATTAAATATTTGGGTAAATCATAAGAACGCAAATATTTAATAAAAAATAAAAAAAATAAAATCATACATTCGTTCAAAGTTTTTTTGATTGACTACCTAGGATTATTTACCCCGTTTCAAGACTGCAAAAAATAAATAAAAACAGTAATCAATACAGAGAAGAAAAAAACAAAGGAAGAAGACACAGTAAAAAATGTAATTAAATACATAGTAAAAATGGTATTTAAAAACCAAGTACAATCTGTAATAAAACCAAATAACATAGTTTGATACATACATAGTAAAAGATAAATATGGTAAAATTATGTTTATTAAGTCTTTTTTTTAAATCTCAAATGCAAAATACATATATTTATAAAAAAATGTCGTTAAGAATTCTCGGCACGGGCTTCCCTAGCGAGGAAACATTATTTTTTATTGTATAATATTGTTTTTTTTGTGAAAAAAAAAGGATATACTCGTAAATGGATCCAAGATCCATATATATTTGATTTACATATCTTGCGGCCGACGGCGCCCTGCACCCATTCCATCCTTGAATTTGATTTTTAGATTAATAATAATATGGTCCCGATAGAAAAAAAATCACTTACGCACGACAGTAGTATGATGAAATTAAGGTCCTGGCGGGTCGCCCAATTGTTTTTTACGCGTGAAGGGGTCGCATATTTAAAAAGATTGAAAAACACTGAGCTAAGAAATGGGTTGCGTGTCTACCCAACTTTCTTTTCGAAAGCTTAACCGACACCTAGAAGAAAAACGAAATATTTTTTAACGAAAGATTAGTCGGTTACGATTAACTGTAGTTTCAACAGCAAGACGTAACTTGAAAAAATATTCGTTCAATTCGAATCTTCGGAGCCGAATATACATTGTTTCTGAATGGTCGATTGTTCTTTAAATATAACTGATTATGACAAATAGATATTGGCGTCCAGAAACCGAATCCATTAGAACTTCTATTATTCTATTCATACTTTAAAAAAACTTTCAATGTACCTTCGTCGTTTCCCCTCTTTTCACCCAGAGATGCATAGGTCACTCAATGGAACATTCATCATCGTCATCATTCCCTTACTGCACCTAATGGTGTATAGGACACTGCATTGGTGCACCAATCGCAGCGTGTTTTGATCATTTTTATCTTGATTTTTTTTAAGTAGAAAATATTTATCTTTATCATATTTTTTCAACAGTATGTATTTATATGTATTTTTTATACTAGTTACCTAATTTGTAGTTTTAAATAATAATACATGTAATTATTAAAAAAATATATCGTATATAAAAATAAGGCACTAAGTGCCGTTTATTTTTTAAAAATATAAAATAGAATTTAAAAAAGTTGTTACATGAAGGTAGAATGATCCGTCTTACGCTTCAGGTGTTACTTCAGAAACTATAAAAACACCCTCTTAAATAAATATTGCATAACAACTATTACTAACTAACGAAAATCGAAATCGATACCTCTTGCATGGTAGGCAAACGCGCCCTCCATTACACCACGAGGCCACGAGGTTCCAATATTAAATGCAACGTATTTCGATCATCTGTTACTTGAAGGTGAAGGTGATCAGTCCTTTGTCATAATGACTAATTACGTGAGGTAACATCATCTATGGTTAAAATAATAAACGCAATTGGTAAATTAAATAAAAATAGGACAGAAAATGCCAATCACAGTTAAAGTGGAACCTTATAGAAAATCCTGAAAAAGAAAACAGATTGCGAAGAAAATCACCATATAGTGTAGTGTTTGGCACGTTTGCCTAATATTGTTTAGGTTCCGGGTTCAATTCCTAGTAAGTTCGCTATGGATTTTTTTTAAATGTGATTATAGACTGCGATATTTCATTGAATCTGGACAGGAACCTGAAGCGTGACTGATTAGCTTACCTTCACGTTAAAAATAATCAAGTTACACTGCTTTCAACGTGCTGACGCAGTACCCAATGCACCACGGTGCAGATAGATAAGTAATTTTTTTTTTAAATAGATAAAATATTAAAATTTTCAGACCATTTCCCAAAAGTCGTAAATAACTTGAGCTGGAAAAATGGAAATCGAGTTGTGGTAGAGTAGGATTTGAACCTCGGACCTTTGGTTCGTGAGTCCACGACACTACCACGGGACTACAACCCAATATGATATATGATATGATTTGATTACAAAGCAGATTATTTTTATGTTTTTTTTTTTGCATTTTTCTTTTTTAATATTTAGTTTGTTTTTTTTTGTTTTTTTACAATATACAGATGAGGCAAAACAGAGTATACAAAAAATAAAGGATAATTACATAGCAATAAAATACATATTACAACAAAAAATCCCACAAAGGCATGGCTTGTTCGTGGGTATACAAGAAAAATTTTTGCTTCTTTAATAAATAGACAGGTATAATATATTTTATTATTAAGAAAGAGAAAAGAAAATATTCTGTAAAAGATAACAAAGTCCTTTTTTTATAGTAATTGAAAAAAGGAATTAGAAAATATAAAAAAAAACAATTATTTTAAGTGCAAACTTTCCTAAAACTTCGTAATTTCCAGCAGTCTTTTTAAATTATTTGCCTATTTTCCATAGCAAATAATCGCTTTTCACGTCAAAAAGATGAATTTTTGAATCAAGTGAAATACGTTTCCAATTGCGAGTTTAATTTGAAACGTTTAGAACCACCCGTATTCAATTTGACGCATTCCCAATGCGGATAAAATAAAACATTCAGAAACCGGGAAACGTATTTGAATAAACGAAGTAAAAACGTATGGATATAAAATATAATATACTCGTTTGTGCAATCCTACAAGATAGATATCAAATATGGTAAAACAATATTTTCCATGAATATAAATTGAAATAGTAAAATTGAATTATATTTCAAAGGGGATAGAGATTCTTTTAAAAAGAAATATTAAATTTCAAGCATGTCTGTGGCCTATCAAGTGATCGCATCATGAAAAGAGCTGAAACACTTCACCGGCTTTGTTTCTCACGTCTTTAAATAATGTTATTGGTATTATTTTATTATGTTTTATTTGTCTCTGTTGAGATATCGATCAATTTCGATTAAATCAAAATTCTAATTTCAATCTGCAAAAACCTTAAAACCCCGTCTACTCGTGGACAATACAATATTGTTTTGTCCCGAGACTCGACCATTTCCCGCGTATAAGAAGCCACTAAGAAAGACGGGTAGGCATCTCCTCCGGCGGAACTGTGATTACCCTGACCACCGGGGGCATTGTTCTCGTGTGAACATGCACGGACAAGACCTTGTAGCAATAGCGATTTGGTCGACATGAATGTGTCGCAAAACAATTTTCCAATTTTTATACTTCTTCTTTTACCAGGCAGTTAATTCAACAATGTTTGAGTTTGTCCAAATGCTTGCAGACTAGCTGGATTTCCGCCCTAGGGAGTTATTCGTATTTAAAATTATTTCAACAATGAAGGAAAATATTTTTGAGAGGGGAATATGGAAGTCTAGGCATTTACAGGGCTTATGACCTGTCTTTGTTTTCAAGCGTTGCCTAGTAGATGATTTGGTTCAGCCGGATGAATCTCATCCACGTGATAAAGGTTTCAGCTCTTTTACTTAACAAAAGTCAACAGATGGAAGATTTGAGGAAATGTGGATGTTCAAACATGGGCAGAATGGTGAATGTTACACAGTGTGTAAAGTGGCCACTTAAACCAGCCAATGACAGGTCATAAGCCCTGTAAATGCCTAGACTATCATATTCTCTTCTCAAAAATGTTTTCCCTCTCTGTTGAAATAAATTTAAATACGGATAACTCCCTAGAGTGAAAATCCAATATAAGAGACTAACTCTTGGAAAGTGACTTACACTGTTATAGTTATTTAGTAATTAGAAATTATAGAATTTTGAATAAACATACGAAAAAAATATACACTCAATTGAAGGAAACAAAGTAAATTATATTATTAAATAATAATAAATCAATAATATTTTTAGTATCGCCTTTCGTTGATATATTTATATATACATCAACGGTTCAAAGAACCTTTTCCAAAAAATAATAATTTACAAAAATAATCACAGCAGTCCACAATAATCATGTAGTACATAGTATGAAATAATAGAATAATTTGAACTAAAAAAAAATGTGAACATATAATACAAAAAACAAAAAGTACAAAAGAAACATAACATCTCCAAATAAAAGATAACAATAACCATGAGAAAATCTTTTTTTCTAAATTTAAATATAACACAGTTAAGTTGAAAATAACTAGATAATAAAAATTAAAAAAATAATACATTAGTATTTTTAAAAAATATAAGTTTTTTGAGCAATAAAATAAAAAATCAACTTAAATTAACTAAATAATACCTTTATTTAGTGAAATCATCATCATCAGTTGGTTGAAATAAATTGCCATTTGGCAATAAGTCCACCAATGTACAATTTAAATTATGTCTTACATGCTAAATAAAGAAATAAAAATCACGTATTCCAGAAAACAAAGTTAAATTAATAATATATTTTACAATAAATCCATTGATTTTCTAATAAATAACGAGTGAGAATTCATATCTTACAGTGATTATGTATATGAAACTGAAGGCTCACTTACCCGGATCCATTTAAGAGGTCTTGAGGCCTCTTTTCAGATCTGTTCATTGCAAAAACAATGTTTTTTCAAGCTTCAATGAACGGTTAATTAATTTTGTTATGTTAACGAAAAATCCAAATATTAAAAAAAAATTGGTCACTGCTTTCAATGCCTCTATCACCTTGTGTGCACCTTAGTTTATGTAGTCAATTCGTCTGTCACCCTCAATTTGACTTTCCTATTTTTGACGGCGACAGGGTATGTTAGTTCATTGGCTTGTTAGTAAGCCGGGAAAAACAAGTCCGATTGGGAGAACTAAAGCCATCACCATCCCTCTACTGGCCATTCTGTAACACTTTGTACTGAGCAACCTTTTCACGTCATTTTAAATATTTCAAAGACACCCTGATTCAGAAATCTATCAAAAAAAAAGGAAAGAAGTATTTAAATAAAATACAAGTTGAATTAAGATTTAGAAAAAAATACCTTGAATTTTAATTGGTACTCACTTAACCTACACACCGCCAATAAAATAATCTTTTCAGATACAAACTTAAACTCATACTTTTACGTTCATCAAACTCTCCGTTTTCATATCACATACGTAGTTTATGATTTTGCCAAGTCTGAATACATAAATACACAATCATGTAAAGCGAGTTGGTAAAATACCTTGTCTTTTACTGCAGTGAGACTAGTTTTATTCCTAACGGCATTATTTTTTTTAATTCTGCGTGATTTTTAACGAAGGTTATTTTAAATAAGTACTTTACCATTGCCTATTTTCCATGCACACGAGAAAGCATTTAACTTCACTTAACCATAAAACGCATGGCCTGTTATGTCGTGTGGAAAATCAATCTTGGCATCGCGGTGTCCATTAACTCGGCAAGGGGTTGATTTTGTCGTGAATTTAAATAGTTGCGTGTGTAATGTGAAAGAAACCTACGTTTCTTTGAACCATATATATTATAATACGTATGTAAGAGCTGTATTAAATTATCTAAAGTGTAATAAAGTAACAGTTGGGATAAGTTGACTCTGACCTACTTAAAGAATGAGGGCAAAAAGGTGGTTAACCTAATTATTTTAGGAAATTAAAAGGAGCATGCTATGATTGGACAAAATAGCGTATCTGTCCCGTCTCCCTTTGCCATAAAAACGTAACACCTGATTTATATGCAGTAAATCAGGTAGCACTGTTTTTATTTCATTACATAAATAGAGTTTCTTTTATTTATTTAATAAATTTATGGATATTTGTAGAGAATCAATAAAAACTAACGCCAATTAAGTAAATGCATTTCTTTCATCAATTATGTGCACAATTGTAAAGCGCTATTTTAATAACACTTTAACCTTCGGGACGCTTTGAAAAAGTCATAGTTTTCTTTTACGAAATAATACAAAAACAATATATTTTTTACAAATTACTCAGTTGTTCAATTTGTATAAATAAATTGTTATTGTAAATTGTACAAAATATATTTTATTTAGGTATAAAGATAACGCAGTAAATTAAAAATAGAAAAAAACATAAAGTTTAGTTTTTTTGGTATATTTGCAATGTATATTGAATGTTTTAGACACACAATTAGTCTCATGCTAAGGGGCTCAGGGGCTCGGGTCTCATGCTAAGAGCTCAATCTCAACTTACAACAATTTAAAAATGAACCTTTTAAAAATTGAGTAAAAAAAAAACAATCAAAATCAAAAGTCTAGTCATACGTATATATATATTTAACGTGTACTTATTTTCTTTTTCTCTTTTTACAAATTAACATAAATATTTAAACAGCAGTCAGAATCCTAAAGTATATATGTACATTTCTGAATAAGTTCAAGTCTGATTCAAGTCACGAATCCAAACTTATCCCAAAAAGTAGAAAGGACTGTTTGAAATAAAAAGATGTGATAAGAAAAAGA